>NC_091294.1:43181353-43248853 GCF_038502225.1 Cherax quadricarinatus | reverse complement strand
CAATGTACAGACCTCAGTGGCAACATGCAGACCCTATCAACTTCCTAATGGAAAATATTGACTCCCTTCTGCTACAACACAACTGTCAACATATTATAATTGTTGGTGACCTCAACCAACACCTTATACAGAGGGACTTTGATGACCTTCTTGCAGTGTTTGACATGAGAAACTTTGTTGATTTCCCTACTCATATCTCTGGCTCCTCCCTTGACCCAGTAGTGAGTGATTTGGCAGAAGGCATAGTCACTTGTCAACCCCTCGGCTATGTTGGATCGTCTGACCACAAGGCTGTTTTTACGACACTTAAGATCCCAACAGAACGAGGTGAGGAGTCCACACGCACAACCTGGCTATGGGAAAGAGGTAATTGGCCAGCCCTTTGCTCTGAGCTCGCCACCACCGACTGGAATGCTCTTCTCCAAGGGGATGTTGACAACCAAGTGAAAGCCTTCACTGGACACATCCTTAATCTACAACAAGAACACATTCCTCACCGGCAATATGTGACGAAGCCTACAGATCAGCCTTGGTTTGGCTTTCGTTGTAGAGAGGCTGCTACTGCTAAGTACAAAGCATGGCGAAGGTATAAGAGACATCCTACCACCTATAACAGGAACTTGCACATGCAAGCCTGTAGGCATATGGGTGATGTTCAAAAGTGGGCCATTGCTAAATGGGAGGTGGACACTAAAAGAAAGTTAGCATCAGGTTGGGTAGGCTCCAAAACCTGGTGGTCCCTGGTCAAGGACAGACAAGGTTATCTGCCTGATGAACTTATTCCACCTCTAAATCGACAGGATGGGACCACCTCTACTAGTAGTCAAGAGAAGGCGGACCTCTTTGCTGAACACTTTGCTACCAAAATGCAAGTTCCTGATCCAGCAAGGGACCCTCCTTGGCTAGCTGCAAGAACTGTGTCAAAACTGTCAGTGGTGACAATAAGGCAGGAGGAGGTGCATTTCCTACTTAAATCGCTTGACCAAGAAAAGGCTGTGGGCCCAGACAAGTTGAGCCCAAGATTGTTGAGAAGATGTGCAGACCAGCTAGCAGCACCTCTAACTCGCATCTTTCAGCACTGCCTAGTACAGTGTAAATGGCCCTCTCTATGGAAAGAGGCGAATGAAGTCCCTGTTCACAAAAAGAAGAGCAGAGCAGAAATCAGCAACTACAGACCAGTGTCACTCCTGTCTATCACTGGTAAGATCCTTGAGACAATAATCTCAAGACAAATGACAGAGTTTTTTGACTACCACTCACTACTTTGTGATCGTCAATATGGCTTCAGGAAAGGTTACTGTGCTGCTGATCTGTTGTTAAACCTCTCCTCTAAGTGGCACCAGTCACTGGATGAATCCAAAGTCAGCTGTGTGGTAGCACTGGACATTGCTGGCGCTTTCGACCGGGTGTGGCACCAGGGCCTCTTAGCAAAACTTCAAGCACTGGGAATTGCAGGCTCTACGCTATGTCTCCTCAGTGACTACCTTCATGGTAGATCTCTAAGTGTAGTTCTCAATGGAACGGAATCAGCAAGACATCCTATTGGGGCAAGTGTTCCACAAGGAAGCGTGCTGGGTCCATTGTTATGGAATGTCTACTTCAACGACCTTCTTCATCTCATCCCAGAATCACATGCATATGCAGACGACTGTACACTGACATTCACTTATCCAAGAGAAGAAATGCCAGCTGCTCTAAGCTACATCAATCACCAGCTGAGAGCTATATCAGCTTGGGGAAATAGATGGCAAGTAACATTTGCACCTGAGAAAACGCAAATGATGATCGTCTCTAGGCACCATGATGGTAATGCTGGTGCAGAAGTAAGGATGAATGGGAGGATGTTGGCACCTGGAGAAGAAGTTGATATCCTTGGGGTGAAATTTGACTCCAAACTAACCATGAAGAACCATGTTGTAAATCTTGCAAACAAGGCAGCCAGGAAGCTTACAGCACTTCGCCGTATCTCGCATCTGCTTGACAGTAGGGGTTGCAAGATCCTGTACGAGGCACAAGTACGCTCGCACCTTGAGTATGCTCCACTTTCTTGGTTTGCCTGCCCCCCCCCCCCCTCTCATCTGCGACTGCTTGACAGAGTAGAGAACAGAGCAAGACGTCTCATCTCTCGCCTGGACCCATCCTAGATAGATCTGTCATTTCAGCAGAGCCTTCAACATAGGAGGGATGTGAGTGGCCTTACTGTTATGTACAAGGCCAATATTGTCAAAATACCACACTTGGATCCACTTCGAGGACAGCGTGAAACAAGCTTTTATGCCACAAGACGGGCAGAAAGCAGCAACTTCACTCTGGCTGTACCCTTCTCCAGAACATCACTCCATCTGAGATCATACATACCCAGGATGACTAAAGTATGGAACACATTCGTACAGCATAATGATGTCAACGAGATAAAGTCAGTTGATCAAATGAAAATGCTGGCTCACAGATGGCTCCAACTTCATCCTGTTCCCTACTTGTATGTCTCATAACAATAAAAATGCTTTCAAATGAGCTGATGTAGGTAACAGCTCTTAGCTTGCCAATAAAGTTAGGAATCCTTAACCTGTAAATACCTGTCAATAAAGCTAGGGATCCTTAACCTTGTCAAACCCTGTGTAAAAAAAAAAAAAAAAAAAAAGAGACAGACAGAGCGATGCATTTAGTGGTGAAGAGGCAAGCTCTCAAGAAAAAACTGAGGGAGAAGAAACTGAGGGAGAAGAAACTGGAGAAGAAACCAAGGGAGAAGTAACTGAGGGAGAAGAAGCTGGAGAAGAAACCAAGGGAGAAGTAACTGAGGGAGAAGAAACTGGGAGAGAAGAAACTGGGGGGAAAAGAAACTGAGGGAGAAGAAAACTGATGGAGAAGAAACTGAGGGAGAAGACACTGGGGAGAAGAAACTGAAGGATAATATAACAAGGGAGAATATAACAATAGAGAACATAACAAGGGAGAATATAACAACATAGAACATAACAAGGGAGGATATAACAACAGAGAACATAACAAGGGAGAATATAACAATAGAGAACATAACAAGGGAGAATATAACAACATAGAACATAACAAGGGAGAATATAACAATAGAGAACATAACAAGGGAGAATATAACAACATAGAACATAACAAGGGAGGATATAACAACAGATCACATAACAAGGGAGAATATAACAATAGAGAACATAACAAGGGATAATATAACAACATAGAACATAACAAGGGAGAATATAACAATAGAGAACATAACAAGGGAGAATATAACAACATAGAACATAACAAGGGAGAATATAAATAACAGAGAACATAACAAGGAGAATATAATAATAGAGATAATAAGGAGAATATAAATAACATAGAATATAAATAAGGAGAATATAAATAATAGAGAAACATAATACAAGGGAGAATATAACAACATAGAACATAAATAAGGAGAATATAACAGAGCACATAACAAGGGAGAATATAACAATAGAGAACATAACAAGGGAGAATATAACAACATAGAACATAACAAGGGAGAATATAACAATAGAGAACATAACAAGGGAGAATATAACAACATAGAACATAAGGGAGGATATAACAACAGAGAACATAACAAGGGAGAATATAACAATAGAGAACATAACAAGGGAGAATATAACAAGGGATAAATACACCGCTAGGGGAGGTCCTGGTACCCTCGGTATAACAACCATAGTTATATTCTCCCTGACAATGGACGTGACTCAATTATTGTGGTCAGGTGGGGGGAGGGGGCGGCACGCCCCCACCAATCTATTATAGATTTCGACCAGATCAATTGGGTGGTTGAACTTTAGCAAACTGGGGGGAGTTTGTCCTACGTCTGGCGATTTAAATCAGCCAAATTGGGCAGCTGGACAAATAATAACGTTTTGATACGGAAGATGAACGTTTCTCCCATCGCTTTTTTATTAGTTAAACTACTTTAGGCGATGTTTGACGCACTCCTCGAGGGAAACGTCGTCCTAAGCCGCCTCTCTAAGCCCTGAATGAGGAATCTGTTTGCGTACAACGGTCAGTCCCGACTGTTTTGTCTGTTTTATATGTTAATTTTCTGTTGGTGAAACACACACCTGTTTCGCCTGCAGGTGTGGCAGGTAAGACAGGTGAGGCAGGTGTGGCAGTTGTGCCAAGTGTGGCAGTTGTGGCAGGTAAGGCAGGTGTGGCTGGTGAGGCAGGTGTGGCAGGTGAGGCAGGTGTGGCAGTTGTGCCAAGTGTGGCAGTTGTGGCATGTGTGGCAGGTAAGGCAGGTGTGGCTGGTGAGGCAGGTGTTGTAGGTGTGACAGGTGTGACAGGTGTGGCTGGTGAGGCAGGTGTGACAGGTGTGGCTGGTGAGGCAGGTGTGACAGGTGTGACAGGTGTGACAGGTGTGACAGGTGTGACAGGCGTGGCTGGTGAGGCAGGTGTGACAGGTGTGACAGGTGTGGCAGGTGTGACAGGTGTGACAGGTGTGACAGGCGTGGCTGGTGAGGCAGGTGTGACAGGTGTGACAGGTGTGACAGGTGTGACAGGTGTGACAGGCGTGGCTGGTGAGGCAGGTGTGACAGGTGTGACAGGTGTGACAGGTGTGGCAGGTGTGACAGGTGTGACAGGTGTGGCAGGTGTGACAGGTGTGACAGGCGTGGCAGGTGTGACAGGTGTGACAGGTGTGACAGGCGTGGCAGGTGTGACAGGTGTGGCAGGTGTGACAGGTGTGACAGGTGTGACAGGCGTGGCAGGTGTGACAGGTGTGACAGGTGTGGCAGGTGTGGCAGGTGTGAGGGTGTGGCAGGTATGACGGGCGTGGCAGGTGTGAGGGTGTGGCAGGTATGACGGGCGTGGCAGGTGTGAGGGTGTGGCAGGTATGACGGGCGTGGCAGGTGTGAGGGTGTGGCAGGTATGACGGGCGTGGCAGGTGTGACAGGTGTGGCAGGTGTGGCAGGTGTGACAGGTGTGACAGGTGTGACAGGTGTGACAGGTGTGACAGGCGTGGCAGGTGTGACAGGTGTGACAGGTGTGACAGGCGTGGCAGGTGTGACAGGTGTGACAGGTGTGACAGGTGTGACAGGCGTGGCAGGTGTGACAGGTGTGACAGGTGTGACAGGCGTGACAGGTGTGACAGGTGTGACAGGTGTGGCAGGTGTGGCACTATGAACTCTGAATTGTTGGAAAAGCTTATATCACTTTTCCGTTTCCAGTTGGTAATTAAACCATTCATTAATGAGAGAGAGAGAGAGAGAGAGAGAGAGAGAGAGAGAGAGAGAGAGAGAGAGAGAGAGAGAGAGAGAGAGAGAGAGAGAGAGAGAGAGAGAGAGAGAGACAATTTGTGTGTTTTGGAATACAGTTAGCGAGGTGTGATTAACTCTCACTCCCCCTTTCACGCCCCCCACCCTCACTACCCCACCCACAGTCCCCCACCCTCACTACCCCACCCACAGTCCCCCACCCTCACTCCCTCACTCTCGCTTCCCCACCCTCACAGGTACTGTGTGGGAGTTTGAGTGATTGTGTGAGGGGGAGAAACGAGAGGACTGCTCATGAAAGCAGAGAGAGAGAAAAGAGAGAGAGAGAGAGAGAGAGAGAGAGAGAGAGAGAGAGAGAGAGAGAGAGAGAGAGAGAGAGAGAGAGAGAGAGAGAGAGAGAGAGAGAGAGAGAGAGAGTTTTGTGTTTAATTCTGGTGTGAGTGACTGTATGTGTGTGTGCGGGATACAGTGACAGCATCCCCATATAAACAGGCATGGCAGACAGACAACAGGCAGTGAATACCGTGACGGTAGCCACACCGTGACGGTAGCCACACCGCCGTGTCACTGGTCCCTCCACAACGCCCAGCCGCTCACTCACACCTCAACAAATTCGCTTTCTTTACGTATAAACAAAAAAAGAGTTAACAGGGCTCATATAATGAGGCTCTTGCGAGACAATGTAGTGTTTGGTGAGGGTGGGGAGGAGGGAGGGGGGAAAGGAGAGGGGGGGATAGAAAGGGAGAGTGTCGTAACTCTGAGCCATCAGCTGGATATTCTGATGGCGTCTCTATCGCCATGGTGATGGGATGCTGCTGCTGCTGCTGCCCGTAACGAAATATTGCGACGAATCTCCCCCCGTAATCTTCGCACCTACCATCACCCACTTGAGGCGGGGAGGGGGGATAGGAAGAAAGGGGAGGCGGGAGAGGAAAAAAAAAGAAGTGGAAAGATGAGGAAAGGGAACAGGAGAGAGAATATGGTATATGGTGAGAGAAGCGTATAATCCCCAGAGGACACAAGTCACTTTATCCGACACCTTTGGTATTATCCGGTGTAATTTACGATATATACGATAACTGTACTTAATGTGTACCTGTGTCTAAATTAACTTACCTACTCTCCCAATCCACAACTTTCCCTTCTAGTGGAAGGTGTCTGACTATCGTATACAAGGCAGCAGCAGCAGCACATTGCTGACACTACTGGAGTCTCCCAGCTCAGGCTGACACTACTGAAGTCTACTTATAAGGTTATATTACCATTTAGTACAAAGTGGATACATCAGCAGTGTGCTGCTACACTATCATACATGACAGCTACACAGCGGGAACAACAGCAAGCTGGGTTCCCGGTTATATTCCATCATTCAGGATGACTTTAATGTATCAGCTTACAGTATGTGTCAGCCTGAGCTGGGAGACTTCAGTAGTGTCAGCCTGAGCTGGGAGACTTCAGTAGTGTCAGTCTGAGCTGGGAGACTTCAGTAGTGTCAGTCTGAGCTGGGAGACTTCAGTAGTGTCAGCCTGAGCTGGGAGACTTCAGTAGTGTCAGTCTGAGCTGGGAGACTTCAGTAGTGTCAGCCTGAGCTGGGAGACTTCAGTAGTGTCAGCCTGAGCTGGGAGACTTCAGCAGTGTCAGCCTGAGCTGGGAGACTTCAGTAGCGTCAGCCTGAGCTGGGAGACTTCAGTAGCGTCAGCCTGAGCTGGGAGACTTCAGCAGTGTCAGCCTGAGCTGGGAGACTTCAGCAGTGTCAGCCTGAGCTGGGAGACTTCAGTAGTGTCAGCCTGAGCTGGGAGACTTCAGCAGTGTCAGCCTGAGCTGGGAGACTTCAGTAGCGTCAGCCTGAGCTGGGAGACTTCAGTAGTGTCAGCCTGAGCTGGGAGACTTCAGTAGTGTCAGCCTGAGCTGGGAGACTTCAGCAGTGTCAGCCTGAGCTGGGAGACTTCAGTAGCGTCAGCCTGAGCTGGGAGACTTCAGTAGTGTCAGTCTGAGCTGGGAGACTTCAGCAGTGTCAGCCTGAGCTGGGAGACTTCAGTAGTGTCAGCCTGAGCTAGGAAACTTCAGTAGTGTCAGCCTGAGCTAGGAAACTTCAGTAGTGTCAGCCTGAGCTAGGAAACTTCAGTAGTGTCAGCCTGAGCTAGGAAACTTCAGTAGTGTCAGCCTGAGCTAGGAAACTTCAGTAGTGTCAGCCTGAGAGGGTAAGAGAGGGGAAGACAGAGGGGAGACGCGAGAGGAAACATTTGGAGGAAAGAGTAAGGAAATGTATTTTGTCGAAAGAAAAGGAATGTAAAGGAGAGAGAGAGAGGAGAGAGAGAGAGAGAGAGAGAGAGAGAGAGAGAGAGAGAGAGAGAGAGAGAGAGAGAGAGAGAGAGAGAGAGAGAGAGAGAGAGAGAGATATGTCACCTTCAGGACCAGGTGATTCACCTGAAGCACAGTCAAGCTGTCAACCACAGTCAAGCACTCTCTCTCTCTCTCTCTCTCTCTCTCTCTCTCTCTCTCATTGAAATAAAGTACTCTCCTTTTTCTCCACTCTCTCTTTATTACCTGGAAATTAAGGATCTCATTAGGTGGATTTTTGAGTCAGAGAGACCCTGGATTATTGCCCAGATCCCTGGATAAGAGAGAGAGAGACGTATGAAGGCTTATTTCACGGGTAATCCACGCGTGTAATCTTCTGAATTAGTCTCTTTCTCTCTCTCTCTCTCTCTCTCTCTCTCTCTCTCTCTTTTACACAGTGTTTGACAAGGTTAGGTTAAGGATCCCTAGCTTTATTGACAGCTATATTACAGGTTAAGGATTCCTAACTTTATTGGCAAGCTAAGAGCTGTTACCTACATCAGCTCATTTGAAAGCATTTTTATTGTTATGAGACATACAAGTAGGAAACAGGATGAAGTTGGAGCCATCTGTGGGCCAGCATTTTCATTTGATCAACTGACTTTATCTCGTTGACATCATAATGCTGTACGAATGTACAGCAAAACAGTGATATCCTGTATAAAGCTGTAAACAGGGAGAAATAAAGCTTAAGAAAGCTCTACACAGAAAACAAGATTTGATGAAGCTTCACACCAGTCGAATTCATTAAGCTCTACGTAGAGCGAAACGTGGTCATATAAAGCTCTATATATACATAGAGAGAGAGAGAGAGAGAGAGAGAGAGAGAGAGAGAGAGAGAGATAGAGAGAGAGAGAGAGAGAGAGAGAGAGAGAGAGAGAGAGAGAGAGAAAGTGACTCATACTTGGTTAACTTGGGTTAAACTGGGTTATCCTGGCTTAAACTGGGTTATCCTGGGTTTTTCTGAGAGAAATATTTGTGGACTTTGCTCATGCAAATCTTACCTTATAAAGGTTATATACACAGAGAGGTGTGTATATCTCAGTGTATATACACAGAGAGGTGTGTATATCTCAGTGTATATACACAGAGAGGTGTGTATATCTCAGTGTATATACACAGAGAGGTGTGTATATCTCAGTGTATATACACAGAGAGGTGTGTATATCTCAGTGTATATACACAGAGAGGTGTATATATGTCAGTGTATATACACAGAGAGGTGTGTATATGTCAGTGTATATACACAGAGAGGTGTGTATATCTACACAGAGAGTATATGCATATACACAGAGAGGTGTGTATATGTCAGTGTATATACACAGAGAGGTGTGTATATCTCAGTGTATATACACAGAGAGGTGTGTATATCTCAGTGTATATACACAGAGAGGTGTGTATATGTCAGTGTACATACAACGAGAGGTGTGTATATCTCAGTGTATATACACAGAGAGGCGTGTATATCTCAGTGCATATACACAGAGAGGTGTGTATATGTCAGTGTACATACACAGAGAGGTGTGTATATCTCAGTGTATATACACAGAGAGGTGTGTATATCTCAGTGTATATACACAGAGAGGTGTGTATATCTCAGTGTATATACACAGAGAGGTGTGTATATCTCAGTGTATATACACAGAGAGGTGTGTATATCTCAGTGTATATACACAGAGAGGTGTGTATATCTCAGTGTATATACACAGAGAGGTGTGTATATCTCAATGTATATACACAGAGAGGTGTGTATATCTCAGTGTATATACACAGAGAGGTGTGTATATCTCAGTGTATATACACAGAGAGGTGTGTATATCTCAGTGTATATACACAGAGAGGTGTGTATATCTCAGTGTATATACACAGAGAGGTGTGTATATCTCAGTGTATATACACAGAGAGGTGTGTATATGTCAGTGTACATACACAGAGAGGTGTGTATATCTCAGTGTATATACACAGAGAGGTGTGTATATCTCAGTGCATATACACAGAGAGGTGTGTATATGTCAGTGTACATACACAGAGAGGTGTGTATATCTCAGTGTATATACACAGAGAGGTGTGTATATGTCAGTGTACATACACAGAGAGGTGTGTATATCTCAGTGTATATACACAGAGAGGTGTGTATATCTCAGTGTATATACACAGAGAGGTGTGTATATCTCAGTGTATATACACAGAGAGGTGTATATATGTCAGTGTATATACACAGAGAGGTGTGTATATGTCAGTGTATATACACAGAGAGGTGTGTATATCTCAGTGTATATACACAGAGAGGTGTGTATATGTCAGTGTATATACACAGAGAGGTGTGTATATCACAGTGTATATACACAGAGAGGTGTGTATATCTCACTGTATATACACAGAGAGGTGTGTATATCTCAGTGTATATACACAGAGAGGTGTGTATATCTCGGTGTATATACACAGAGGTGTGTATATGTCAGTGTATACACACAGAGAGGTGTGTATATCTCAGTGTATATACACAGAGGTGTGTATATATCAGTGTATATACACAGAGAGGTGTGTATATCTCAGTGTATATACAGAGGTGTGTATATCTCAGTGTATATACACAGAGAGGTGTGTATATCTTAGTGTATATACACAGGTGTGTATATCTCAGTGTATATACACAGAGAGGTGTGTATATCTCAGTGTATATACACAGAGAGGTGTGTATATCTCAGTGTATATACACAGAGAGGTGTGTATATCTGTGTATATATCTGTGTATATACACAGAGAGGTGTGTATATCTCTGTGTATATACACAGGGAGGTGTGTGTATATCTCAGTGTATAAAAGAATCTTTCCTCCGTAAGCCATGCGTGTCGTATGAGGCGACTAAAATGCCGGGAGCAATGGGCTAGTAACCCCTTCTCCTGTATACATTTACTAAAAAAGAGAAAAAGAAAAACTTTATAAAACTGGGATGCTTAAATGTGCGTGGATGTAGTGCGGATGACAAGAAACAGATGATTGCTGATGTTATGAATGAAAAGAAGTTGGATGTCCTGGCTCTAAGCGAAACAAAGCTGAAGGGGGTAGGAGAGTTTCAGTGGGGGGAAATAAATGGGATTAAATCTGGAGTATCTGAGAGAGTTAGAGCAAAGGAAGGGGTAGCAGTAATGTTAAATGATCAGTTATGGAAGGAGAAAAGAGAATATGAATGTGTAAATTCAAGAATTATGTGGATTAAAGTAAAGGTTGGAAGCGAGAAGTGGGTCATAATAAGCGTGTATGCACCTGGAGAAGAGAGGAATGCAGAGGAGAGAGAGAGATTTTGGGAGATGTTAAGTGAATGTATAGGAGCCTTTGAACCAAGTGAGAGAGTAATTGTGGTAGGGGACCTGAATGCTAAAGTAGGAGAAACTTTTAGAGAGGGTGTGGTAGGTAAGTTTGGGGTGCCAGGTGTAAATGATAATGGGAGCCCTTTGATTGAACTTTGTATAGAAAGGGGTTTAGTTATAGGTAATACATATTTTAAGAAAAAGAGGATAAATAAGTATACACGATATGATGTAGGGCGAAATGACAGTAGTTTGTTGGATTATGTATTGGTAGATAAAAGACTGTTGAGTAGACTTCAGGATGTACATGTTTATAGAGGGGCCACAGATATATCAGATCACTTTCTAGTTGTAGCTACACTGAGAGTAAAAGGTAGATGGGATACAAGGAGAATAGAAGCATCAGGGAAGAGAGAGGTGAAGGTTTATAAACTAAAAGAGGAGGCAGTTAGGGTAAGATATAAACAGCTATTGGAGGATAGATGGGCTAATGAGAGCATAGGCAATGGGGTCGAAGAGGTATGGGGTAGTTTTAAAAATGTAGTGTTAGAGTGTTCAGCAGAAGTTTGTGGTTACAGGAAAGTGGGTGCAGGAGGGAGGAGGAGTGATTGGTGGAATGATGATGTAAAGAGAGTAGTAAGGGAGAAAAAGTTAGCATATGAGAAGTTTTTACAAAGTAGAAGTGATGCAAGGAGGGAAGAGTATATGGAGAAAAAGAGAGAGGTTAAGAGAGTGGTGAAGCAATGTAAAAAGAGAGCAAATGAGAGAGTGGGTGAGATGTTATCAACAAATTTTGTTGAAAATAAGAAAAAGTTTTGGAGTGAGATTAACAAGTTAAGAAAGCCTAGAGAACAAATGGATTTGTCAGTTAAAAATAGGAGAGGAGAGTTATTAAATGGAGAGTTAGAGGTATTGGGAAGATGGAGGGAATATTTTGAGGAATTGTTAAATGTTGATGAAGATAGGGAAGCTGTGATTTCGTGTATAGGGCAAGGAGGAATAACATCTTGTAGGAGTGAGGAAGAGCCAGTTGTGAGTGTGGGGGAAGTTCGTGAGGCAGTAGGTAAAATGAAAGGGGGTAAGGCAGCTGGGATTGATGGGATAAAGATAGAAATGTTAAAAGCAGGTGGGGATATAGTTTTGGAGTGGTTGGTGCAATTATTTAATAAATGTATGGAAGAGGGTAAGGTACCTAGGGATTGGCAGAGAGCATGCATAGTTCCTTTGTATAAAGGCAAAGGGGATAAAAGAGAGTGCAAAAATTATAGGGGGATAAGTCTGTTGAGTGTACCTGGTAAAGTGTATGGTAGAGTTATAATTGAAAGAATTAAGAGTAAGACGGAGAATAGGATAGCAGATGAACAAGGAGGCTTTAGGAAAGGTAGGGGGTGTGTGGACCAGGTGTTTACAGTGAAACATATAAGTGAACAGTATTTAGATAAGGCTAAAGAGGTCTTTGTGGCATTTATGGATTTGGAAAAGGCGTATGACAGGGTGGATAGGGGGGCAATGTGGCAGATGTTGCAAGTGTATGGTGTAGGAGGTAGGTTACTGAAAGCAGTGAAGAGTTTTTACGAGGATAGTGAGGCTCAAGTTAGAGTATGTAGGAAAGAGGGAAATTTTTTCCCAGTAAAAGTAGGCCTTAGACAAGGATGTGTGATGTCACCATGGTTGTTTAATATATTTATAGATGGGGTTGTAAGAGAAGTAAATGCGAGGGTCTTGGCAAGAGGCGTGGAGTTAAAAGATAAAGAATCACACACAAAGTGGGAGTTGTCACAGCTGCTCTTTGCTGATGACACTGTGCTCTTGGGAGATTCTGAAGAGAAGCTGCAGAGATTGGTGGATGAATTTGGTAGGGTGTGCAAAAGAAGAAAATTAAAGGTGAATACAGGAAAGAGTAAGGTTATGAGGATAACAAAAAGATTAGGTGATGAAAGATTGAATATCAGATTGGAGGGAGAGAGTATGGAGGAGGTGAACGTATTCAGATATTTGGGAGTGGACGTGTCAGCGGATGGGTCTATGTAAGATGAGGTGAATCATAGAATTGATGAGGGAAAAAGAGTGAGTGGTGCACTTAGGAGTCTGTGGAGACAAAGAACTTTGTCCTTGGAGGCAAAGAGGGGAATGTATGAGAGTATAGTTTTACCAACGCTCTTATATGGGCGTGAAGCGTGGGTGATGAATGTTGCAGCGAGGAGAAGGCTGGAGGCAGTGGAGATGTCATGTCTGAGGGCAATGTGTGGTGTGAATATAATGCAGAGAATTCGTAGTTTGGAAGTTAGGAGGAGGTGCGGGATTACCAAAACTGTTGTCCAGAGGGCTGAGGAAGGGTTGTTGAGGTGGTTCGGACATGTAGAGAGAATGGAGCGAAACAGAATGACTTCAAGAGTGTATCAGTCTGTAGTGGAAGGAAGGCGGGGTAGGGGTCGGCCTAGGAAGGGTTGGAGGGAGGGGGTAAAGGAGGTTTTGTGTGCGAGGGGCTTGGACTTCCAGCAGGCATGCGTGAGCGTGTTTGATAGGAGTGAATGGAGACAAATGTTTTTTAATACTTGACGTGCTGTTGGAGTGTGAGCAAAGTAACATTTATGAAGGGATTCAGGGAAACCGGCAGGCCGGACTTGAGTCCTGGAGATGGGAAGTACAGTGCCTGCACTCTGAAGGAGGGGTGTTAATGTTGCAGTTTAAAAACTGTAGTGTAAAGCACCCTTCTGGCAAGACAGTGATGGAGTGAATGATGGTGAAAGTTTTTCTTTTTCGGGCCACCCTGCCTTGGTGGGAATCGGCCAGTGTGATAATAAAAAAACATCTCACAGCCGTGTTTACTCAGCTTTCTCCTGACGATGTCTTTTCCTTACCTCTGTCCCCACCGTATTTACCTCAGTACTCTCCCAAGCTCACCTTCTGAAGGTACAACTACCAGGGAAGTTGACAGTGTGAGTGTTGGTGAGGTGAGACACTGCAGCATCATGGGATCTTGTTACAAAGAATTATTCAACACTTGTCCAACCTTTGGACGAAGACCTACTTCGACTAGTGGATGGTACCACTATGACCTCACCTCCGCCTGCTTCGCCTCACCTCACTACAGTATATAAGCCACGTCTACGGCCCTATGCTGTACATTCTACAAGATTGATGGACTGAACACATCGACTCCAGGCTGAGGGACTGATTACCTCAAACTCCTCCTCTCCTTACGCCTTTCTACTTTGTATCGGACTGATGAAGCCACTGTGTGGCGAAACGTTTCCTGAATAAAGATTCCCATATGTTGCATAAGTGTCTCAATCTTCAGGGAGATGTGTGTTGGGGAGGTGAGGAAGAGAGAGGTGTGTTGGGGAGGTGAGGAGATGTGTGTTGGTGAGGTGAGGGAGGGAGATGTGTGTTGGGGAGGTGAGGAAGAGAGAGGTGTGTTGGGAGGTGAGATGTGTGTTGGGGAGGTGAGGGAGGGAGATGTGTGTTGGGGAGGTGTGGTAGGGAGATGTGTACTGGGGAGATAAGGAGGAGATGTGTGTTGGGGAGGTGAGGGAGGGAGATGTGTGTTAGGGAGGTGAGAAGGAGATGTGTGTCGGGGAGGTGATGTGTGTTGGGGAGGTGAGGGGGAGATATGTGTTGGGGAGGTGAGGGGAAGATGTGTGTTGAGGAAGTGAATGGGGAGATGTGTGTTGGGGAGGTGAAGGGGAGATGTGTGTTGGGGAGGTAAAGAGGGGATGTGTGCTGGGGAGAGATGTGGTGGAGGAAGGGTGTTAGGAGAGTCAAGGTTGGAAAGGTCTGAAGGGGTATACGAATGGGGTGTGTAGGATGGGAGGGAGGGAGGGAGGGAGGAACATTAAAATGGTATAAAATACCGACAGATTGTTAGGTAAGACACATATGCAATAGTTAGGTATCTTTATTTCTAAATAAAGATACCTAACTATTGCATATGTGTCTTACCTAACAACGAGGGAGGGAGGAGTTGGGAGATGAAGGGAAAAGCGTTGGAAATGGGGGTGGGGGAAGGCACTGTTGTATGTAGGATAGGTGGGGGTTACTTTGGGTCTGGTGATGGGTGGGGTGGGTGGGGTTGATCGGGCTGAGTTTGGGAACACGTTTAAAGATTGGGGCCCCGGCCAACACTGGAGATATATAAGGTCGTATTTCAGGCTCGCAAATTTTCGTACCATTTTCCTCCTGGTGTGTGAAAGTGAGAATGTAAATTCAATCATCGAATGCCCAGGATATTTGTAGATTATGTGGATGTCGTTTGATGTTGTCTTGGATAACAGTACGAGGATGCTCTATAGCCCTTGTGGCTTAGCGCTTCTTTTTAATAATAATAATAATAATAATAATAATAATAATAATAATAATAATAATAATAATAATAATAATAATAATAATAATAATAATAATAATAATAATAATAATAACAGTAGTTGATAGTTTTTTTCAGCAGATGTCATCAGTGTACAACCACGGTGTTGTAAACACCACCTCCAAGGTTCTTCTGTTTTCTAATTATGTCCAAGAATTTGTATTGATAAAGCCACTGGATGGCGAAACGTTTACAATAAAGATAACCAGATGTTGCACAAGTGTCTTAACTTTCGCCTACACCTAGAGGTGTTCTGGTATCTGTCTTTTCCATGTACTACCACGTACTACTAGATGTGTTGCATCCAGAGGATGTGGCACATCTGCCTCTAGCCATGACCTGGTCATCAAGTAAGATACATGTGTAACAGTTAGGTAAATAGGTTAGATAAATACATGAGTGGGTGTGAGTTGGACCTGATTAGCTTGTGCTACTAGGTCAGTTGTCGAGTTCCTTCCTTAAGTGAATGTGACTTGACCTGACTAGGTTGGGTGCATTGGACCTGCCTCGCATGGGCCAGTAGGCCTGCTGCAGTGTTCCTTCTTTATTATGTTCTTCTGTATCTTTATCGTTGAAACGTTTCGCCTACACAGTAGGCTTCTTCAGTCAAATACAGAGGCAGCAGGTGTAGTAGTGAAGTGACGATGACGTAATCAGTACACCAACCTTGGAGAAATAGTATCTGAGGTGGTCAGTCCCTCAGCCGAGGAACTGACTACATCTTCATTTCACTACAACACCTGCTGCCTCTGTATTTGACTGAAGAAGCCTACTGTGTAGGCGAAACGTTTCGAAATAAAGATACCTAACTACCTAATTCAACAGCTAACTACCTAACATACTGCACATGTGTCTTAATCATCAGTTTGTCGCTATTTTATACCATTTTCAAGATAGGCTCTACCTAAATACTTCAGCAGCAGCTGTGACGAGCGCTGAAAAGAGTCCTCACTAGAGGGCACTGATTTAAGCTTAGTAAGCTTAAAGCGTCCTTCACATTACACTAACTTTATACTGTAAGTCTTCACCTATCAGTGGAAAAAGAGAGTCGATGAACTAGCTCGAAGAACCACTGGAGTCTCACCATGACGGGAGAGATGCCACCGTCGACTCCAGAGCTGAGAGTTCAAGTTCCCGGAGAACCACTCTCTTCATCACAAACTAACTTCGAACCCACTTCACCGAGCAGCCGACGTACTAGGCTGCTCTGAAATCTCTCTCTCTCTCTCTCTCGAGGTACTCCTTAGAACGTTCCCTCTGCCATCGCTCCCTTCGACCTGCCGCCACGGGGAACTGAACTAGCACGTTGGGGGATTTATCAGCCATCCTCACCATTACCGCAGACTGGTAGTTTTGGTGGTTGACGATTCCAGCCAGCTAGCCAGCCGCTGGTGGCTAAGGATCCCAGCCAGCCAGTCACTCACTGGTGGCTGAGAATCCCAGCCAGTCAGCCATTCACTGGCAGCTGAGGACCCCTGCCAACCAATCTCTACCTTTAAAAAAGAGACTGGATAAATATATGAGTGAAAAGGGCCGGGGTTGATCAGTACCTGAGGTAATGAAGCAAATTCTTCGGTAGTTTTGAAAAAAAGGTTGGACCAATACGTGGGTGGAATGGTTGGTTTTGATAAGGACCTGCCTCGTATGGGCCAGTAGGCCTGCTGCAGTTCCTCCATTCTTGTGTTCTTATGATGTTCGTGTACAGGTAAACGGTTGCCTTGTTGACCCGCGGGGATCAACGCCCCCGCGGCCCGGTCTGTGACCAGGCCTCCTCTTGTCCTGTTTCCTGACGAACAAAACACTACCATCGCGTCTCCCACACAGGATGCTACAGCAATATGTGTGTGTGATGAATGGTTTTGAAAACCATCAGATTGAAGAATTGAGACACTCCTCCTCTCCTTACCCATTTCTACTTTGTATTGGACTGATGAAGTCACTGTGTGGCGAAACGTTTCCTGAATAAAGATTCCCATATGCTGCATACAGCAATATGTCTGTCTCTATATCAGATGTATGTATATAGGGAATGAGAGAAGGTGGCGGAGAGGGTGATGAAATGGATCTCTTTCACTCCATACCCTCCCTGTTCTCCCTTCCATCATAGGGTGGGAACAGGTAATGGAGTGGAGTGGTAATAGAGAGTAGTGAGTGGAGTGGTAATTCCTGGTACTCCACAAGTCTTCTGGATCTTAAAGATGAGTTCTCTCTCATCCCTCCCTCCTTTCCTCCCTCTCTCATTTCCTCCCTTTATCTCACTCATTCCCTCCCTCCCACGCCCTCTGTCTTCTTTATTTCTTTCTACTCTCTTCATCCCATTTCCGTTTCTTTGTCCTTTCATACATCCTTCTGCACTTTCTCCATTCCCACAATCGCAATCTCTCATCCTTCTTTCCTGTCTTCCTATTCTTCTCCCGACTTTCCATCCTTCTCTCTCTCTTTCTCTCTCCCCCTTTCCAGTGTCCACCCTTCTCTCTTTCGTCATCTATCTCCCTCTCCTTCCTCCGTCCCTCTCTCTCCCTCTCCTTCCTCCGTCCCTCTCTCTCCCTCTCTTCCGCCCATCTTTCTTCTCGCTCTCCATCTCGTTATCACTGCTGTTATCTTGTGGTCGGTCGCCACAGCTGGTGTTACTGTCAGCCGATGTTATTGTCAGCTGGTGTTATTGTCAGTTGATGTGACTGTCAGCTGGTGCTATTGTCAGTTGATGTGACTGTCAGCTGATGTTACTGTCAGCCGGTGTTATTGTCAGCTGATGTTACTGTCAGCCGGTGTTATTGTCAGCTGGTGTTATTGTCAGTTGATGTGGCTGTCAGCTGGTGTTACTGTCAGCCGATGTTATTGTCAGCTGGTGTTATTGTCAGTTGATGTGACTGTCAGCTGGTGTTATTGTCAGTTGATGTGACTGTCAGCTGATGTTACTGTCAGCCGGTGTTATTGTCAGCTGATGTTACTGTCAGCCGGTGTTATTGTCAGCTGGTGTTATTGTCAGTTGATGTGGCTGTCAGCTGGTGTTACTGTCAGCCGATGTTATTGTCAGCTGGTGTTATTGTCAGTTGATGTGACTGTCAGCTGGTGTTATTGTCAGTTGATGTGACTGTCAGCTGATGTTACTGTCAGCCGGTGTTATTGTCAGCTGATGTTACTGTCAGCCGGTGTTATTGTCAGCTGGTGTTATTGTCAGTTGATGTGGCTGTCGGCTGGTGTTACTGTCAGCACTGCTGTTATCACAATGGTTATAGCGCTGACCAATGTTATCTGGTTCATTGTAACTGTCTTCACCACTGATGGTGATGCTGTTATCTCTATCGCTGTTATATTTGTCATTGTCGTTCTTCATGTTATATCTTGCGTGGCTTGTTATCTTACATTATTACTGGTCATCAAAACAGGCAGGGAAATATTAGTTAAAGGCAGAGGACACTTCTGTTAACTAAGGCAGTGGGAGGGGGATCAGATTTGATCCGAGGAAAGAGAGGGGCTAGCTTCCCTTTCCTCTGATTAGTGGTCTGGATTGGCAGTGATCTACGGGCCACAGCAGCGGGCCACAGCAGCGGGCCACAGCAGCAGTGAAGGCTTCATAACTCACGTGACCTGAATGACTGACTCCCTGAAGTCAAGGTGACCTGAATAAAGGACAGAATGAAGTCAAAACCAAAAGTGAAAAGCCAAAGTGACTGGACTGTGGTTTGTGACCTTACACAACACTGTGTGGAAGCCAAAGTGACTGGACTGTGGTTTGTGACCTTACACAGCACTGTGTGGAAGCCAAAGTGACTGGACTGTGGTTTGTGACCATACATAACACTATGTGGAAGCCAACGTGACTTCACTAACGTCTGCCACACCAGTTTCTATTGAAAGAAAAATGATGAATCCAACGGTGAAATATAACGACATAAATCCATGTGCTTGAAGGGAATATAACCAGGCTTGAGGTGAAGTCAAACTGAGAGTAGTGACCCCTTAGAGAGGTCCCCCAGATGTAACTCTGGACAAGAGGAAGTCAGACCCACGTAACACTGGCAGGAAAGGGAGGAGGCGAGGCGTCAGTATGAGAAATACACCTGGCTGGAAGATAAGATAAGATAAGATAAGATTTCGTTGGGATTTTTAACCCCGGAGGGTTAGCCACCCAGGATAACCCAAGAAAGTCAGTGCGTCATCGAGGACTGTCTAACTTATTTCCATTGGGGTCCTTAATCTTGTCCCCCAGGATGCGACCCACACCAGTCGACTAACACCCAGGTACCTATTTGCTGCTAGGTGAACAGGACAACAGGTGTAAGGAAACGTGTCGAATGTTTCCACCCGCCGGGAATCGAACCCGGGCCCTCCGTGTGTGAAGCGGGAGCCTTAGCCACCAGGCGCAATACCTGGCTCTCTTCCTGCCAGAAATAACTCACGAAATCATTCATGCCACGAAAAACATAACAATAACAATAGCAACTGAGACACATGAAGGGGTAAACTCGGCAAGGAATTAAAACCCATTACGCAGGGTAGAGAGAGTCGTAAAAAAACACGATATAACGAAACACGTATCAACAAATTCGCTTTTATTTCCCTATTTAGATGAAATTACCCGTTTTACTGCTAAGTTTATTCACGTAACGAAAAAAATGTCCAGCACATAAACTGAAATAAATAAATATATATATATATATATATATATATATATATATATATATATATATATATATATATATATATATATATATATATATATATATATATATATATATATATATATATATATATATATTTATATATTTATTGGTAATTTTATTGGTAATTATATAAGCTAAGTATATAGTTATGTGTATATGTGTATTAAGTATACTTAACTCGTACTTATAGAGACCAGGGGGTCGAGCCGCCGCCACTCTGGTAGACACTCAGTTACCTGCAAGAGAGAAAGATGTGTCATTCATCACAAGATTTCTTACACGCAGTACAGTCACGTGTGTGTGTGTGTGTGTGTGTGTGTGTGTGTGTGTGTGTGTGTGTGTGTGTGTGTGTGTGTGTGTGTGTGTGTGTGTGTGTGTGTGTGTGTGTGTGTGTGTGTGTGTGTGTGTGTCGGAATCGTTACAGCTGTCACATTATAGATAACAACAGTACTAGTGGTGTCAGGTGTAACATACCTTGCGTGTTGGTACACACGTTAACTCAGGTCTGTTGCTCCTCCAAGGCAATGTTTAAGGAGGCTGTTGGTGAGAGATAAACACACACCTTTACCACCGTCATCATCACATGTTGATCTGCTTACTTAACTCTTGTTATTATTCCATTTATTGCTACGCTAATGTCAGCTCGTTCGTACGATCGTTATTTCTTTCAGATCTTCGTTATACGGAGTCGCTAAGCATTTTCTATAGGCCGTAAATCTGCGACTCAGATTACAACAATCCTGGGTAATGTACATCTAATATATTACACATTTTAAATATTTCCCCTGCTATAGCACTTTGATTACACAGACTATTACCTCTCCAATACAGGAACAATGTGGCTGCCTTCGTAACTCGGTTACGACGCCAGGAACGACGAACGTGAGCGCTCGAGTGAGTATCCTGCCTATATATTCTTGTCTTAATATTACCATAGACCAGATTAATCAGATATTACGTCTAAAAGAAAGCTGCAGTGTGTAGGTGGTTCAGCAGCTGTGGCAGGATATTCCGTCTGTTTACAGCCACTCAGAAGAGATACTCTCGCAATCAGGTGTTGCTTCAGGTAAATCAGAACAACAAAGCGAGGGAGTTTATCTTCGGTTTCACAGTCATATCTGAATTTGATAAAACATGATGCAAAGCAATTCCTTTATGCAAGAAGGCATCACAATGTTGACATTCTTGCAACAGTAACATGTCAGTTACATGTCTTAACCCGACGATTTCTATTCCTCTCAGAAGGATATGAAAGTGGTTCTAACAGTCAGGAGTTGAGCATTCAGCCGGCATGCGCGAGCGCTTAGATCGGAGTGAGTGTAGACAAAGAATCTTTGCGATTCGACTTGCTGTTGGAGTGTTTGCCTACTTCTAAGGAAGCACTGAAAAAAGATTTTTAGACACAGTAGGCATGAGTAAGCGCTTTAGATCAGACTGAGTGGATACAAATGATCTTTGCGATTTAACAGGCTGTTAAGAATGTTATCATGGCATTGAGAGTGTTAACACGATGGCATCTCTGAAGGGAGTCAGGAAAACCAGTTAGACAAACTTCAAATTTGTAGAATAAAAACACAATGACTGTCCTTGCTAGTTAAGAGAAAGAGGGATACATTGCTATTTGGTGAACTATCACAGAATCGTGATCCAGGCTGCTGGATAACTCATCAGAGACAACTAGGGAGACAGTATGAGACTAGAAAGACAGCATGAGAAACTAGGGAAACAGTATGAGACTAGAAAGACAGTATGATAAACTAGGGAGACAGTAATGGTGCCAGCTTTCTTCCCAGGGAAGAGAGAGATAAGAGGGAAGAGGAAAATTTAAGAAGTTGGGGAGAGAACGGAGGGGGAGGGGGGGGAAATTAGGAAAGAGAATGAGGAGAATTTTTTTTCTAATTAACGTCATTAGGTACGCGGATACCTAGTACCTAACACTGAATACTTCCAGCAGGACTGGAGTGTCTTACATACATGACTGGAGTATTTTCTTACACAGATATGAGATTCCAGCAAGACTGGAGATTTTATCATACATATTTGTTTCCCAGGGTGTGACCCACAGTGGTGGTCTAACACTGCTGCCCATCATTACTGCCAGAGAGGCAGAGACAGCACAGGTATGAGGAAACTGGCCCATATATTTCCTCGTGATAGGGAGTCGAACCGGGCACCCTGCAATTGTGGGTCAGATATCTGTTCTGCATGGCACCCTGAGCATGAGGGAGAAGGGGAGACTGAGGGGGATAAGAAAGGGAGGGGAATATACACAAATAACCCGCACATAGAAGAGAGGAGCTTACGACGACGTTTCGGACCGAAACGTCGTAGTAAGCTCCTCTCTTAGGGTTATTTATGTATCGTTCGTGTCACGGTATTGTGAGCTTTTTGTTATTTAAAGGGAGGGGAAAAAGAGCAGTGTGAGAGAATACAGAAACGAGAGGGAAACACTTGAGAGTCCACGACCATTCCAGAGAGTGTTGACAAGAGGTCTGCATGTTCTCTTACAGCCGTACACCGCGTGCTTATTTCCGGTGGCTGGAAGGTGTTTAGTGTGGTAGGAAGATGTTCATTGTGGTAGGAAGATGTTCAGTGTAGCAGGAAGGTGTTCAGTGTGGCAGAAATGTGTTCAGTGTAGTAGGAAGGTGTTCAGTGTGGCAAGAATGTGTTCAGTGTGGCAGAGAGGTCTTCGGTGTGGCATGGAGGTGTTCAGTGTAGCAGGGAGGTGTTCAGTGTGGCAGGGAGGTGTTCAGTGTGGCAGGGAGGTGTTCAGTGTGGCAGGGAGGTGTTCAGTGTGGCAGGGAGGTGTTCAGTGTGGCAGGGAGGTGTTCAGTGTGGCAGAGATGTGTTCAGCGTAGCAAGGAGGTGTTCAGTGTGGCAGGGAGGTGTTGAGTGTGGCAGGAAGGTGTTCAGTGTAGCATGGAGGTGTTCAGTGTGGCAGGAAGGTGTTGAGTGTGGCAGGGAGGTGTTCAATATGGCAGAGAGGTGTTCAATGTGGCAGGGAGGTGTTCAATGTGGCAGGGAGGTGTTCAATATGGCAGAGAGGTGTTCAATGTGGCAGGGAGGTGTTCAGTGTGGCAGGGAGGTGTTCAGTGCAGCAGGGAGGTATTCAGTGTAGCAAGGAGGTGTTCAGTGTGGCAGGGAGGTGTTGAGTGTGGCAGGAAGGTGTTCAGTGTAGCATGGAGGTGTTCAGTGTGGCAGGAAGGTGTTGAGTGTGGCAGGGAGGTGTTCAATATGGCAGAGAGGTGTTCAATGTGGCAGGGAGGTGTTCAATGTGGCAGGGAGGTGTTCAATATGGCAGAGAGGTGTTCAATGTGGCAGGGAGGTGTTCAGTGTGGCAGGGAGGTGTTCAGTGTAGCAAGGAGGTATTAAGTGTGGCAGGAAGGTGTTCAGTGTGGCAGGAAGGTGTTCAGTGTAGCATGGAGGTGTTCAGTGTAGCATGGAGGTGTTCAGTGTGGCAGAAAAGTGTAGAATAATTGGGCCAGGCTTGTCTGGTGCTTGCCTGGTCAAGGAGGCTGTTGCTGGTGTTGGTCCGGTGACGCACATATCCACTACAAAAAGTGGCAGCTCTCTCAGAGGGCCTAGGGCAGGGTGCCACCCTGATTTCCTGTGTTTTGTTAGGCCTATCTTGCTTCTCTGAGGAGAAACAGGATAGAAGTCAAGTGGCAGCAGCTGCTGGTTACTTTATCTCAGATGTTTGGGTCTTCTCCCAGCGAGGGTTAACATTGTCAGATGTTTGGGTCTTCTCCCAGCGAGGGTTAACATTGTCAGATGTTTGGGTCTTCTCCCAGCGAGGGTTAACATTGTCAGATGTTTGGGTCTTCTCCCAGCGAGGGTTAACATTGTCAGATGTTTGGGTCTTCTCCCAGCGAGGGTTAACATTGTCAGATGTTTGGGTCTTCTCCCAGCGAGGGTTAACATTGTCAGATGTTTGGGTCTTCTCCCAGCGAGGGTAAACATTGTCAGATGTTTGGGTCTTCTCCCAGCGAGGGTAAACATTGTCAGATGTTTGGGTCTTCTCCCAGCGAGGGTTAACATTGTCAGATGTTTGGGTCTTCTCCCAGCGAGGGTTAACATTGTCAGATGTTTGGGTCTTCTCCCAGCGAGGGTTAACATTGTCAGATGTTTGGGTCTTCTCCCAGCGAGGGTTAACATTGTCAGATGTTTGGGTCTTCTCCCAGCGAGGGTTAACATTGTCAGATGTTTGGGTCTTCTCCCAGCGAGGGTTAACATTGTCAGATGTTTGGGTCTTCTCCCAGCGAGGGTTAACATTGTCAGATGTTTGGGTCTTCTCCCAGCGAGGGTTAACATTGTCAGATGTTTGGGTCTTCTCCCAGCGAGGGTTAACATTGTCAGATGTTTGGGTCTTCTCCCAGCGAGGGTTAACATTGTCAGATGTTTGGGTCTTCTCCCAGCGAGGGTTAACATTGTAAGATGTTTGGGTCTTCTCCCAGCGAGGGTTTACATTGTCAGATGTTTGGGTCTTCTCCCAGCGAGGGTTAACATTGTCAGATGTTTGGGTCTTCTCCCAGCGAGGGTTAACATTGTCAGATGTTTGGGTCTTCTCCCAGCGAGGGCTAACATTGTCAGATGTTTGGGTCTTCTCCCAGCGAGGGTTAACATTGTCAGATGTTTGGGTCTTCTCCCAGCGAGGGTTAACATTGTCAGATGTTTGGGTCTTCTCCCAGCGAGGGTTAACATTGTCAGATGTTTGGGTCTTCTCCCAGCGAGGGTTAACATTGTCAGATGTTTGGGTCTTCTCCCAGCGAGGGTTAACATTGTCAGATGTTTGGGTCTTCTCCCAGCGAGGGTTAACATTGTCAGATGTTTGGGTCTTCTCCCAGCGAGGGTTAACATTGTCAGATGTTTGGGTCTTCTCCCAGCGAGGGTTAACATTGTCAGATGTTTGGGTCTTCTCCCAGCGAGGGTAAACATTGTCAGATGTTTGGGTCTTCTCCCAGCGAGGGTTAACATTGTCAGATGTTTGGGTCTTCTCCCAGCGAGGGTTAACATTGTCAGATGTTTGGGTCTTCTCCCAGCGAGGGTTAACATTGTCAGATGTTTGGGTCTTCTCCCAGCGAGGGTTAACATTGTCAGATGTTTGGGTCTTCTCCCAGCGAGGGTTAACATTGTCAGATGTTTGGGTCTTCTCCCAGCGAGGGTAAACATTGTCAGATGTTTGGGTCTTCTCCCAGCAAGGGTAAACATTGTCAGATGTTTGGGTCTTCTCCCAGCGTCAGAGACGTCTTGGAAAAATGTGAGATAAAGGTGTATCGAGCCTTCACACACAAGTTTGCTACAGTCGGCACTCCCTCCCTCCCTCACTCCCTCCCTCCCTCCCTCACTCCCTCCCTCCCTCCCTCCATCCCTCCCTCCCTCCCTCCCTCCCTCCCCCCCCTCCCTCCCTCCCTCCCTCACTGCCTCCCTCCCTCCCTCCCTCCCTCCCTCCCTCACTGCCTCCCTCCCTCCCCCCCTCCCTCCCTCCCTCCCTCACTGCCTCCCTCCCTCCCTCCCTCCCTCCCTCCCTCCCTCCCTCCCCCCCTCCCTCCCTCCCTCCCCCCCTCCCTCCCTCCCTCCCTCACTGCCTCCCTCCCTCCCTCCCTCCCTCCCTCCCTCCCTCACTGCCTCCCTCCCTCCCTCCCTCCCTCCCTCCCTCCCTCCCAGCACAGCCATGGACGACTTCCCTCAGAAAAATGACACTCTCAGCCAGTTATATAGATGTCAAGGTTCACACTTTCCTCTGAACGTTCTCCTTCCCTCCCTGCCGCCTTTCCCTTTCCTCCCTGCCTTTCCTCCCTCCCTTCCCTGCCTTTCCTCCCTCCCTTCCCTTTCTTTCCTCCCTTCCTTCTTTGTCTTTCCTCCCTTCCTTCCCTGCATTTCCTCCCTTCCTTCCCTGCCTTTCCTCCCTTCCTCACCTGTTTTTCCTCCCTTCCTCCCCTCCCTCATCTCCTGTCTTCCTCTTCCTAACCCCTCCCTTTCCCTTCCTCCCTTCCCCTTCCTCCCTTCCTTCTTCCTCCCTCCTCCCTTCCCCCTCGCATGTTCCCAAGAGTTTCCTATAGGTGGGAACGTGTGAGATAACTTAATATAGAGTAACCCACAGCCTCTCTCCCTCTCTCTCTCTCTCTCTCTCTCTCTCTCTCTCTCTCTCTCTCTCTCTCTCTCTCTCTCTCTCTTTTACACAGGGTTTGACAAGGTTAAGGATCCCTAGCTTTATTGACAGCTATATTACAGGTTAAGGATTCCTAACTTTATTGGCAAGCTAAGAGCTGTTACCTACATCAGCTCATTTGAAAGCATTTTTATTGTTATGAGACATACAAGTAGGGAACAGGATGAAGTTGGAGCCATCTGTGGGCCAGCATTTTCATTTGATCAACTGACTTTATCTCGTTGACATCATTATGCTGTACGAATGTGTTCCATACTCGAGTCATCCTGGGTATGTATGATCTCAGATGAAGTGATGTTCTGGAGAAGGGTACAGCCAGAGTGAAGTTGCTGCTTTCTGCCCGTCTTGTGGCATAAAAGCTTGTTTCACGCTGTCCTCGAAGTGGATCCAAGTGAGGTATTTTGACAATATTGGCCTTGTACATAACAGTAAGGCCACCCACATCCCTCCTATGTTGAAGGCTCTGCTGAAATGACAGATCTATCCAGGATGGGTCCAGGCGAGAGATGAGACGTCTTGCTCTGTTCTCTACTCTGTCAAGCAGTCGCAGATGAGAGGGGGGGGGGGCAGGCAAACCAAGAAAGTGGAGCATACTCAAGGTGTGAGCGTACTTGTGCCTCGTACAGGATCTTGCAACCCCTACTGTCAAGCAGATGCGAGATACGGCGAAGTGCTGTAAGCTTCCTGGCTGCCTTGTTTGCAAGATTTACAACATGGTTCTTCATGGTTAGTTTGGAGTCAAATTTCACCCCAAGGATATCAACTTCTTCTCCAGGTGCCAACATCCTCCCATTCATCCTTACTACTGCATCAGCATTACCATCATGGTGCCTAGAGACGATCATCATTTGCGTTTTCTCAGGTGCAAATGTTACTTGCCATCTCTCTCTCTCTCTCTCTCTCTCTCTCTCTCTCTCTCTCTCTCTCTCTCTCTCTCTCTCTCTCTCTCTCAACAATCACTTGATCTACCAAGATTAACTGATATAAAAAATATTCCCATTATTTTTTCCTCGAAAATTATTTATGTCAAAGTTACAAATAGTGCCACCTGGGCCCCCAGAGTGCCACCTGGGCCCCCAGAGTGCCACCTGGGCCCCCAGAGTGCCATCTGGGCCCCCAGAGCGCCACCTGGGCCCTCAGAGCGCCACCTGGGCCCCCAGAGTGCCACCTGGGCCCCCAGAGTGCCATCTGGGCCCCCAGAGTGCCATCTGGGCCCTCAGAGCGCCACCTGGGCCCCCAGAGTGCCACCTGGGCCCCCAGAGTGCCACCTAGCCCCCAGAGAGGCACCTGGGCCCCCAGAGAGGCACCTGGGCCCCCAGAGAGGCACCTGGGCCCCCAGAGAGGCACCTGGGCCCAGAGAGGCACCTGAGCCCCCAGAGGCACCTGGGCCCCCAGAGAGGCACCTGGGCCCAGAGAGGCACCTGAGCCCCCAGAGGCACCTGGGCCCCCAGAGAGGCACCTGGGCCCCCAGAGAGGCACCTGGGTCCTCAGAGCGCCACCTGGGCCCCCAGAGTGCCACCTGGGCCCCCAGAGTGCCATCTGGGCCCCCAGAGTGCCATCTGGGCCCTCAGAGCGCCACCTGGGCCCCGAGTGCCACCTGGGCCCCCAGGGTGCCATCTGGGCCCCCAGAGTGCCATCTGGGCCCCCAGAGTGCCATCTGGGCCCTCAGAGCGCCACCTGGGCCCCCAGAGGGCCACCTGGGCCCCAGAGTGCCACCTAGGCCCCCAGAGAGGCACCTGGGCCTCCAGAGTGCCACCTAGACCCCCAGAGAGGCACCTGGGCGCCCAGAGAGGCACCTGGGCCCCCAGAGAGGCACCTGGGCCCCCAGAGAGGCACTTGGACCCCCAGAGAGGCACCTGGGCCCCCAGAGAGGCACCTGGGCCCCCAGAGTGCCACCTGGACCCCAAAGAGGCACCTGGGCCCCAGAGAGGCACCTGGGCCCCCAGAGAGGCACCTAGGCCCCCAGAGAGGCACCTGGGCCCCCAGAGAGGCATCTGGGCCCCCAGAGTGCCACCTGGATCCCAAAGAGGCACCTGGGCCCCCAGAGAGGCACCTGGGCCCCCAGAGAGGCACCTAGGCCCCCAGAGAGGCACCTGGGCCCCCTGAGAGGCACCTGGGCCCCCAGAGAGGCACCTGGGCCCCAGAGAGGCACCTGGGCCCAGAGAGGCACCTGAGAACCCAGAGGCACCTGGGCCCCAAGAGAGGCACCTGGGCCCCCAGAGAGGCACCTGGGCCCCCAGAGAGGCACCTGGGCCCCCAGAGTGCCACCTGGACCTCCAGAGTGCCACCTGGGTCCCCAGAGTGCCACTTGGGCCCCCAGAGTGCCACCTAGGCCCCCAGAGAGGCACTTTGGCCTCCAGAGTGCCACGTAGACCCCCAGAGAGGCACCTGGGCCCCCAGAGAGGCACTGGCATGGATGGTGGCAGTACTGGAGACACTGGCATGGATGGTGGCAGTACTGGAGACACTGGCATGGATGGTGGCAGTACTGGAGACACTGGCATGGATAGTGGCAGTACTGGAGACACTGGCATGGATAGTGGCAGTACTGGAGACACTGGCATGGATAGTGGCAGTACTGGAGACACTGGCATGGATGGTGGCAGTACTGGAGACACTGGCATGGATAGTGGCAGTACTGGAGACACTGGCATGGATGGTGGCAGTACTGGAGACACTGGCATGGATAGTGGCAGTACTGGAGACACTGGCATGGATAGTGGCAGTACTGGAGACACTGGCATGGATGGTGGCAGTACTGGAGACACTGGCATGGATAGTGGCAGTACTGGAGACACTGGCATGGATGGTGGCAGTACTGGAGACACTGGCATGGATGGTGGCAGTACTGGAGACACTGGCATGGATGGTGGCAGTACTGGAGACACTGGCATGGATAGTGGCAGTACTGGAGACACTGGCATGGATGGTGGCAGTACTGGAGACACTGGCATGGATAGTGGCAGTACTGGAGACACTGGCATGGATGGTGGCAGTACTGGAGACACTGGCATGGATAGTGGCAGTACTGGAGACACTGGCATGGATGGTGGCAGTACTGGAGACACTGGCATGGATGGTGGCAGTACTGGAGACACTGGCATGGATGGTGGCAGTACTGGAGACACTGGCATGGATAGTGGCAGTACTGGAGACACTGGCATGGATAGTGGCAGTACTGGAGACACTGGCATGGATAGTGGCAGTACTGGAGACACTGGCATGGATGGTGGCAGTACTGGAGACACTGGCATGGATGGTGGCAGTACTGGAGACACTGGCATGGATGGTGGCAGTACTGGAGACACTGGCATGGATAGTGGCAGTACTGGAGACACTGGCATGGATGGTGGCAGTACTGGAGACACTGGCATGGATAGTGGCAGTACTGGAGACACTGGCATGGATGGTGGCAGTACTGGAGACACTGGCATGGATAGTGGCAGTACTGGAGACACTGGCATGGATGGTGGCAGTACTGGAGACACTGGCATGGATAGTGGCAGTACTGGAGACACTGGCATGGATGGTGGCAGTACTGGAGACACTGGCATGGATAGTGGCAGTACTGGAGACACTGGCATGGATAGTGGCAGTACTGGAGACACTGGCATGGATAGTGGCAGTACTGGAGACACTGGCATGGATAGTGGCAGTACTGGAGACACTGGCATGGATAGTGGCAGTACTATAGACACTGGCATGGATGGTGGCAGTACTGGAGACACGATCTCACAGACTCAGCCACTAAGTACAGGTGAGACGACGATGCTTATACAAGGCGACACACTCACTCGCTATCTCTCACTCTCAGACTCACCTGTGAATAACTCATTCACTCCAAGTTCACTCGTGCAAGCACTCACTGAGTGTGTGGCTGCCGTACCTAACGTGGCCGGCTGCCCGTACCTAACGTGGCCGGCTGCCCGTACGTAACGTGGCCGGCTGCCCGTACCTAACGTGGCCGGCTCTGAGGTACAAGTGTAACGTTAGTCTTGACTGACTACTGTAAAGAAATTAATAAGTCTAGGAAAGTGAGTTAAAACTTCTCCTTTTCCAATATTTTAATTATTTGTTTATAGTTATTTTTCTAGTTCGGCCACAGGAAGGGGCGGCGTCGGCGGCGGCAGCAGCGGCGGCGGCAGCAGCGGCGGCGGCAGCGGCGGCGGCAGCAGCGGCGGCGGCAGCAGCACGGTTCAACGTCAGTTGTCAAGGTACAAGACTCGCAGTGTTGTTCTCCAGCCAACATGTCACAACATCAGTTGTCACGGTACAAGACTCGCAGTGTTGTTCTCCAGCCATCATGTCACAACGTCAGTTGTCAAGGTACAAGACTCGCAGTGTTGTTCTCCAGCCATCATGTCACAACATCAGTTGTCACGGTACAAGACTCGCAGTGTTGTTCTCCAGCCATCATGTCACAACGTCAGTTGTCAAGGTACAAGACTCGCAGTGTTGTTCTCCAGCCATCATGTCACAACATCAGTTGTCAAGGTACAAGACTCGCAGTGTTGTTCTCCAGCCATCATGTCACAACATCAGTTGTCACGGTACAAGACTCGCAGTGTTGTTCTCCAGCCATCATGTCACAACATCAGTTGTCAAGGTACAAGACTCGCAGTGTTGTTCTCCAGCCAACATGTCACAACATGTTCATTCCGTCTTAACATTACATAACGCTCATTTAAGCACCATCATTACTGTGGGTTTCTCCTTCCTCTTCTCTTGTCAGTGATTATTATGTTTCCATCTTCTCTAACTGTATCTTCGACCCGTCTTTCTCCATTTACTCATTCGCCTTTCTCCTATTACTTTGTCTTCAATGTACTCTTCTCTCTCCACTTTCTTTGTGTACTCTCTCCTTTCTTTGTGTACCTCATGCTCTCCTCTCTCCCCTACCTTATTCACATTGCACATTCACTTCACTTCTTAGAATAATGCTCAGGCTGACACTACTGAAGTCTCCCAGCTCAGGCTGACACTAGTGAAGTCTCCCAGCTCAGGCTGACACTACTGAAGTCTCCCAGCTCAGGCTGACACTAGTGCAGTCTCCCAGCTCAGGCTGACACTACTGAAGTCTCCCAGCTCAGGTTGACACTACTGAAGTCTCCCAGCTCAGGCTGACACTACTGAAGTCTCGCAGCTCAGGCTGACACTAGTGCAGTCTCCCAGCTCAGGCTGACACTAGTGAAGTCTCCCATCTCAGGCTGACACTAGTGCAGTCTCCCATCTCAGACTGACACTACTGAAGTCTCCCAGCTCAGGCTGACACTACTGAAGTCTCCCAGCTCAGGCTGACACTACTGAAGTCTCCCAGCTCAGGCTGACACTACTGAAGTCTCCCAGCTCAGGCTGACACTACTGAAGTCTCCCAGCTCAGGCTGACACTACTGAAGTCTCCCAGCTCAGGCTGACACTACTGAAGTCTCGCAGCTCAGGCTGACACTAGTGCAGTCTCCCAGCTCAGGCTGACACTAGTGAAGTCTAGTCTCCCATCTCAGGCTGACACTAGTGCAGTCTCCCATCTCAGACTGACAATACTGAAGTCTCCCAGCTCAGGCTGACACTACTGAAGTCTCCCAGCTCAGACTGACACTACTGAAGTCTCCCAGCTCAGGCTGACACTAGTGCAGTCTCCCAGCTCAGGCTGACACTAGTGCAGTCTCCCAGCTCAGACTGACACTACTGAAGTCTCCCAGCTCAGGCTGACACTACTGAAGTCTCGCAGCTCAGGCTGACACTAGTGCAGTCTCCCAGCTCAGGCTGACACTAGTGAAGTCTCCCAGCTCAGGCTGACACTAGTGCAGTCTCCCAGCTCAGACTGACACTACTGAAGTCTCCCAGCTCAGGCTGACACTAGTGCAGTCTCCCAGCTCAGACTGACACTACTGAAGTCTCCCAGCTCAGGCTGACACTACTGAAGTCTCCCAGCTCAGGCTGACACTAGTGCAGTCTCCCAGCTCAGACTGACACTACTGAAGTCTCCCAGCTCAGGCTGACACTAGTGCAGTCTCCCAGCTCAGGCTGACACTAGTGCAGTCTCCCAGCTCAGACTGACACTACTGAAGTCTCCCAGCTCAGGCTGACACTACTGAAGTCTCGCAGCTCAGGCTGACACTAGTGCAGTCTCCCAGCTCAGGCTGACACTAGTGAAGTCTCCCAGCTCAGGCTGACACTAGTGCAGTCTCCCAGCTCAGGCTGACACTAGTGCAGTCTCCCAGCTCAGGCTGACACTACTGAAGTCTCCCAGCTCAGACTGACACTACTGAAGTCTCCCAGCTCAGGCTGACACTAGTGCAGTCTCCCAGCTCAGGCTGACACTAGTGCAGTCTCCCAGCTCAGGCTGACACTAGTGCAGTCTCCCAGCTCAGGCTGACACTAGTGCAGTCTCCCAGCTCAGACTGATATATTTCAACACTGTGTGACCTATCACATACGAGGGCATGTAACAGGTAAACACAACTTTGTTCCCTCTATAACTATCACATACGAGGGCATGTAACAGGTAAACACAACTTTGTTCCCTCTATAACTATCACATACGAGGGCATGTAACAGGTAAACACAACTTTGTTCCCCCTATAACTATCACATACGAGGGCATGTAACAGGTAAACACAACTTTGTTCCCTCTATAACTATCACATACGAGGGCATGTAACAGGTAAACACAACTTTGTTCCCTCTATAACTATCACATACGAGGGCATGTAACAGGTAAACACAACTTTGTTCCCTCTATAACTATCACATACGAGGGCATGTAACAGGTAAACACAACTTTGTTCCCTCTATAACTATCACATACGAGGGCATGTAACAGGTAAACACAACTTTGTTCCCTCTATAACTATCACATACGAGGGCATGTAACAGGTAAACACAACTTTGTTCCCTCTATAACTATCACATACGAGGGCATGTAACAGGTAAACACAACTTTGTTCCCTCTATAACTATCACATACGAGGGCATGTAACAGGTAAACACAACTTTGTTCCCTCTATAACTATCACATACGAGGGCATGTAACAGGTAAACACAACTTTGTTCCCTCTATAACTATCACATACGAGGGCATGTAACAGGTAAACACAACTTTGTTCCCTCTATAACTATCACATACGAGGGCATGTAACAGGTAAACACAACTTTGTTCCCTCTATAACTATCACATACGAGGGCATGTAACAGGTAAACACAACTTTGTTCCCCCTATAACTATCACATACGAGGGCATGTAACAGGTAAACACAACTTTGTTCCCTCTATAACTATCACATACGAGGGCATGTAACAGGTAAACACAACTTTGTTCCCTCTATAACTATCACATACGAGGGCATGTAACAGGTAAACACAACTTTGTTCCCTCTATAACTATCACATACGAGGGCATGTAACAGGTAAACACAACTTTGTTCCCTCTATAACTATCACATACGAGGGCATGTAACAGGTAAACACAACTTTGTTCCCTCTATAACTATCACATACGAGGGCATGTAACAGGTAAACACAACTTTGTTCCCTCTATAACTATCACATACGAGGGCATGTAACAGGTAAACACAACTTTGTTCCCTCTATAACTATCACATACGAGGGCATGTAACAGGTAAACACAACTTTGTTCCCTCTATAACTATCACATACGAGGGCATGTAACAGGTAAACACAACTTTGTTCCCTCTATAACTATCACATACGAGGGCATGTAACAGGTAAACACAACTTTGTTCCCTCTATAACTATCACATACGAGGGCATGTAACAGGTAAACACAACTTTGTTCCCTCTATAACTATCACATACGAGGGCATGTAACAGGTAAACACAACTTTGTTCCCTCTATAACTATCACATAGAATAAGAGAAGTAGCACTGTGCTGATGTATTCAGTTTTGCTTAATAAATCTTGAGATTAAGACACATGTGCAACATCTGGGTATCTTTATTGTAGACGTTTCGCCATCCAGTGGCTTTATCAATACAAATTCCAGGACATAACTTGAAGACAGTAGAACTATGTACAGAAGATGAGGTAATCAGTCCCTCAACCTAGGAGTAGGTGCGAACAGCACCATAGTCGTGGAGATTCTGAACTAATAAATAAATCTTGAAAATGCACATTGTTTCTTTGCTCTGCTTGTTTATCATCCAGCATCAGTTGTCCTGTCCATTATTCCTCTGTTTTGCTCATCCCATTTGTCTGCTCGCTTCCAGTCCCATTTCTTCCTCCCTTCCTCTTCTCCTTTCTTCTCTGCCTCTGTCTCTCATTTTAATATTAATAATACAGTAAGAGGTTAGTGAGAGCGACAGCCTCGCAGTGAGATTATTAATGTTGTCTGTCTTCTTCTTAAAGTCCTTGTCTTGAAGCTGCCAGGGTCAATTAGGGACAGTAAGGATGGAAGACATGTCCTTCGTTCATATTCTTTTTTTTTTTTTGGGGGGGGGGGGCGTTCTAGGGCACATGCTGGTCACAGGAAGGGTTGAAGGGATGGACCAGGGACAGTATAGAAGAAACATTCTTGAAATAGACTCTTTTTGGGAGTTTACCTGGAGTCGCTTCTGGAGGTCATCGCCACTGCGTCCCGCTCCCTCGCGTCGCTGGCATGATCGATCTAGCTGCTAGTGTTCGCCGCCCGCAGTCCAGCATATGAACCATAACCTGGCTGGTTAGGAACTGTTTTGAGGAATCCGTCGAGTTCCTTCTTGGTGACAATTCAAGGTTTGTTGGTGATTTTCTTTATGTATAAAGGGAGGGTGAAGAGTCGTGGTCTTTTAATATTTACCGAGTTCTCTCTCAATGTAATCATCATTCTCCTGGATGGAATCCTGTACCATCTGTCAAGCGTCTTGTTTTTAAATTTTGGTGTGCTGATTTGAGACTAACCCTTCTAGTAAATTCCAGGTGTAGATTATGATGCATCTTTCTCGCCTATGTTCTAAGGAGTACAATTTTAAAGACTTACAGCGCTCCCAGTAATTTAGTTGTTTGACAGAGTTTATGCGAACTGTAATGGTTCTCTCTACATTTTTGAACTCAGCAATTTCACCGTTAATACATAGCAATATTGCAACCTCGAGAGAATGAGTGACCTGAAGAGTACCATCACTGTCTTGGCATTCTTTTGTTTTGAAGGTTTTGGTTATGCAATCTATCATTTTTCCTGCAGCTGTGATAACATTCTTGTGTTCCCTCAACGTGTGATCTTCTGACGTTAACACTCTCAGGTTTGTCACTTTTTGTCCCCTGAATCTTCTTTCTTTCTCAGAGATAGACTGTATAATAACCTATGTTATATGTCAAGGTATTGTGTGTCCCAGTCTGTCAGATGTGAGAACGAGAAAGAAAAGTGGAGTAAGTACCCCTCTTTCCTTTCTCCTCATATTTTTATTACATTGTATTTGCAGGGAAGTGATTTTGTTTTGCCTGGAGAAGATATGGGACTGGCTGCTCCTCATCAATCACATTTATTCCCTTGAAAGACAGGAGACACCTCTGTGACCCCAATTACAAATCACATTTTCTGCATGCCTTGGCCGAGGAATGCTAGGACTGTGGCCAGAGATGAGGTAACTGAAAATTCATTCTCCCTGAAATACACATATTAAACTTATAAAATGGATTATACATTTTGGCCCAGTCATCAGTCTGAGGAAGAGAAATGTATAAAAGATCCCAGATCAAATTCCACTGCTTGTGTTTGACAGTTTAATGCAGAATAACCAGCAACAACTTAGCAACTTAGCATACATCAAAGGTTGTGGTAAATACCTGCTGAAGAAAGAATCCAAAATTTTACAAGTCTTTCGATCACAACTGGTAATTATCACTTTCTGCAGGATGCCATTTGGACTGCATTGTGTACCTACAACATTCTGCAGTTAATGATACTTTGGAGAGTATGTAGTAGAATATTGTTAAGTGGAACGAAAGTTGTCAAAACTGTTGCAGTTGATAAATGAGAGTGGTTGTCGCTGAAGTTTCTCAAAGTCATTGTCATTCTTCGAAACCTCCTCCTCCTGCTCCTTCAGTTAGGACCTTTTTCCTGCTCCTTCAGTTAAGACCTTTTCCTCCTGCTCCTTCAGTTAGGCCCTTTCCCCTCCTCTTCACTTTAGGCTCTCTTCTTTTTCCTCTTTCTCACCTTCAATTAGGTGCTCTAAGCAGATACAGTTAAGACTGATTTCTAGTAAGATCCTGCAATTGTATCCGAGCAAACAAACTGCCCACCTGCTTCAGTACCAGTATAAGAGTTTACCAGCAGACTCCGTCCACCTGGAGGCTACACCTTTGTTCAGTGTGTGTTTACCAGAAGACACTGTTCACCAAGCTGTTACACCTGTTAAAGATTCCCCTCACCAGATATTTTATCCAGCACGAGCTAGTAGGCTACTGCACGCATCCTCTCCTTTTTTCGAGATCGTCTTACTACTCTGCTTATCACTTTGTTACTGTTAAAGTCCTCATGGCAGTACGCAAGAGTTTACCCATCAGACCGATCAGAGCCATCAGATATATCGGACCAGTCAGATATATCAGACCTGCTGCCACTTCTCCCTTGATCCCTTTAAGACCTGTGTTATATAAACTAAGGTATCACATAAACTTTACCTGCATATTCTTTCACATCCAATGAAGACTTCTTAAAAGGAATATTTCAACCTTCACCCCATCCCTTCCTCCTCTTACTCCTTAATCCTTTCAAATTCATTTGGAAGACTGTAACATTAACTAAACCCAGGAAGAGGAAGAGGATGGCTAGGAGGAGGAGGAGGGAGGGGAAGGAAGACAAGAAGAGGTGCTCAACATGATTGCCGCTACCAAGAACAAGTGAGTGAGGGAGGCTGAGGATGTGTGGATCTCGTGTCTCTCCTCCCAGAGACTTCCTGAGATGTGGCCAGACACATGTGTAAGGGAGAGAGAGAGAAGTGTGTTTACCTTGAGAAAGTCCAGAGTCAGACATTCCTTTACCATCATTACTAACGCCACCGCTTCTCACAGCTGTTGGGCTCTTGATCCATGGACCTGCATAGACCATTTTTTACGGTATCGGTACCGATTAAGAAAAAACGGTCGTTACCAGAGGATATTTTTAAAATATTAATATTACTTTTTACTTAAACATATCAAAACTAATACTACCTCACACACACACACACACACACACACACACACACACACACACACACACACACACACACACACACAGATAGGATGTTCCAGAGAGGGGACACAGGGACAAGGGGTCACAACTGGAAGCTGAGGACTCAGACGAGTCACAGGGACGTTAGGAAGTATTTCTTCAGTCATAGAGTTGTCAGCAAGTGGAATAGCCTAGCAAGTGAAGTAGTGGAGGCGGGAACCATACATAGTTTTAAGAAGAGGTATGATAAAGCTCAGGAAGCAGAGAGGGAGAGGACCTAGTAGCGATCAGTGAAGAGGCGGGGCCAGGAGCTGAGTTTCGACCCCTGCAACCACAATTAAGTGAGTACACACACACTTGACACACATTCACACGCACACACACACACACACACACACACACACACACACACACACACACACACACACACACACACACACACACACACACACACACACATGATGGAAGGAATAGACTCTGAAGTGTCCCTGTTCGCAGATGACGTGAAGTTGATGAGAAGAATTAAATCGGACGAGGATGAGGCAGGACTGCAAAGAGACCTGGACAGGCTGGACATGTGGTCCAGCAACTGGCTTCTCGAATTCAATCCAGCCAAATGCAAAGTCATGAAGATTGGGGAGGGGCAAAGAAGACCGCAGACAGAGTATAGGCTAGGTGGACAAAGACTACAGACCTCACTCAGGGAGAAAGACCTTGGGGTGACCATAACACCGAGCACATCACCGGAGGCACACATCAACCAAATAACCGCTGCAGCATACGGGCGCTTGGCAAACCTGAGAATAGCGTTCCGATACCTTAATAAGGAATCGTTCAAGACACTGTACACTGTGTATGTTAGGCCCATACTGGAGTATGCAGCACCAGTCTGGAACCCACACCTGGTCAAGCACGTCAAGAAGTTAGAGAAAGTACAAAGGTTTGCAACAAGGCTAGTCCCAGAGCTCAAGGGAATGTCGTACGAGGAAAGGTTAAGGGAAATCGGACTGACGACACTGGAGGACAGAAGGGTCAGGGGAGACATGATAACGACATACAAGATACTGCGGGGAATAGACAAGGTGGACAGAGATAGGATGTTCCAGAGAGGGGACACAGGGACAAGGGGTCACAACTGGAAGTTGAAGACTCAGACGAGTCACAGGGACGTTAGGAAGTATTTCTTCAGTCATAGAGTTGTCAGCAAGTGGAATAGCCTAGCAAGTGAAGTAGTGGAGGCAGGAACCATACATAGTTTTAAGAAGAGGTATGACAAAGCTTAGGAAGCAGAGAGAGAGAGGATCCAGTAGCGATCAGTGAAGAGGCGGGGCCAGGAGCTGAGTCTCGACCCCTGCAACCACAATTAGGTGAGTACAATTAGGTGAGTACACACACACACACACACACATATATATATATATATATATATATATATATATATATATATATATATATATATATATATATATATATATATATATACATATGTATATATATCTCAGGCCAAGTGTCAATCCACAAGTGCCTTTGCGTTTCACAACTTGTAACTAACACACACTGACATTCCTGTCGTGTGGTTGGTGCAGACGAAGAACTAACATACCTTTAACAGTCAATCAGTTACTTAACTACGATGCTTCAGGAACGGGGGTAAAAGAAATTCGCCTGTAACCAATCGGAACACCGAAAATTTCGCCAGTAGGCGGAGCCAAAAGAACCAAAATATTAGATCCAGCAAATGAGCGCAAGGAAAATACCACAATGGGAGGGGCCAGATGGTCCTGGCATGACCACCACCCAATCCGACGGCCGGAAACCAGGTCGGTGGGCGGAGTTTGAGGGCAGTTGCCGAGTTTTGCATGATGTAATGACATCATTACGACCTGGTACAAGGCTGAATGGGCAGTTAAAGATGCGTGTTGGTGTCACCATCGTTACCTCGTTCATTAAACTATCACATCGCCGCGATAACTTGCCAGGAAGGCTGCCAATTCCCCAGCCATTCCAGCAGGCAGGAGTCCAAGACCTGGCAATCAAAGATTAAGAAGTGAACTTGGGGAGAGATGAGAAAAATTGAGAATTAACGCTTGTAGAGGGAAGACAGGACGATAAAACGAGCGAGAAGAAGTCATGCAGAAGAAAACAGAGAATGAGGAGAAAAAAGTGATGGGAAAAACAAAGAAAGAAAACAGAAGGAAGACGAGGAGAAAAAAATACACACGACAGGGAAAAGAAAGAGAGAAATTTAAAAGCGTCAGAAACAATGGACAAGGTATATGATAAATATTAACCTGGAGAAATATGGAAGTGGAGAGAGAGGGAGAAGTGGAGAGACAAGGAATAAAGAAACAATGACTGAAAGAACCTAACCCCCCGTCCCTCCTTCTCTCCCTCATTCGTGAACTTTCTTCCCCCTTCTCTCTGTTCCTCCTTCTCTTCCTCCTTCCTTCTTCCTCTTCACTTCCTCCTCTATGCTCCTCTTCCCTCTCCCACCTCCCCCCTCCCCCTCCCTCCCCCTTCCCTTCTTCGTTTAGCGACGTAATGTGCACTCTATTTGTGACTTTGTATATTACAGGTTTCTTGATAGATTTAAGGGATAAATTTTAAGGATATATTTAAGGGAAAAGTTTAAGGGTTCCAGGGCATTCTTACAAGGTGTTCTTCCAGGGCGCTCTTCCAGGGTGTTCTCCTAGGGCGCTCTCCGATGGTATTCTCCCAGAGAGTTGTCCCAGGGTGTTCTGCCAGGTCGTTCTCCCAGGTTGTTATCTCAGGATGTTCCCTCAGGTTGTTATCTCAGGATGTTCTCTCAGGTTATCTCAGGATGTTCTCCCAGGGTGTTCTCTCAGGATGTTCTCTCAGGATGTTCTCCTAGGGTGTTCTAATTATCTTACCTTCTCCTGTTTTTTCTCTCCCAGCAGCCTCCATTTACTCTGTTCTCTCCCACCCCTCTCCCTCCCCCTGTGTCCCCGCCCACCCCTCTCCCTCCCCCTGTTTCCCCTCCCACCCCTTACCTCTCCCCCAAACCAGCTGATTTTCCCAACCATTGCATCTTCCTGGGGAATAAACTTCGCCATTTTCTGCCTGGGAGACGCTATCTTCACCTCTCCCTCTCTCTCTCTCTCTCTCTCCTCTTTTCTTCTCTTTAGTTCTTCTGTCACTTCTCACTCCTCTGCGTGAGGACAGCAACACCTGAAGGAATAGGAACAGCGGCTGCAGGCAGCAGAAGTGCCAGCAACTGCAGCGGTAGCAGCATCACCTCATCACTAGAGAGAGAGAGAGAATATTCAGAAGAACAAAACGGTAATGGTTACCGCAGCGCTCATGAGGTAGGGGTCAGAAGCCAAGACTCGACCCCAGCAACCACAGGAAGATAAGCACACACACACACACACACACACACACACACACACACACACACACACACACACACACACACACACACACAGTACACACAGTACACACAGTACACACAACCGAGGAAGAAGTGAAGAGGCTTCTGAGTGAGCTAGATACCTCAAAGGCGATGGGGCCAGATAACATCTCCCCATGGGTCCTGAGAGAGGGAGCAGAGGCGCTATGTGTACCCCTAACAACAATATTCAATACATCTATCGAAACAGGGAGATTGCCTGAGGCATGGAAGACAGCAAATGTAGTCCCAATCTTTAAAAAAGGAGACAGACATGAAGCACTAAACTACAGACCAGTGTCACTGACATGTATAGTATGCAAAGTCATGGAAAAGATTATCAGGAGAAGAGTGGTGGAACATCTAGAAAGGAATGATCTCATCAACAGCAGCCAACATGGTTTCAGGGACGGAAAATCCTGTGTCACAAACCTACTGGAGTTCTATGACATGGTGACAGCAGTAAGACAAGAGAGAGAAGGGTGGGTGGATTGCATATTCTTGGACTGCAAGAAGGCGTTTGACACAGTTCCACACAAGAGATTGGTGCAAAAACTGGAGGACCAAGCAGGGATAACAGGGAGGGCACTACAATGGATCAGAGAATACTTGTCAGGAAGACAGCAGCGAGTCATGGTACGTGGCGAGGTGTCATAGTGGGCACCTGTGACCAGCGGGGTCCCACAGGGGTCAGTCCTAGAACCAGTGCTGTTTCTGGTATTTGTGAACGACATGACGGAAGGAATAGACTCTGAGGTGTCCCTGTTTGCAGATGAGGTGAAGTTGATGAGAAGAATTCACTCGATCGAAGACCAGGCAGAACTAGAAAGGGATCTGGACAGGATGCAGACCTGGTCCAGCAATTGGCTACTGGAGTTCAATCCCACCAAGTGCAAAGTCATGAAGATTGGGGAAGGGCAAAGAAGACCGCAGATGGAGTACAGTCTAGGGGCCAGAGACTACAAACCTCACTCAAGGAAAATGATCTTGGGGTGAGTATAACACCAGGCACATCTCCTGAAGCCCACATCAACCAAATAACGGCTGCATCATACGGCATCTAGCAAACCTCAGAACAGCATTCCGACATCTTAATAAGGAATCGTTCAGGACCCTGTACACCGTGTACGTTAGGCCCATATTGGAGTATGCGGCACCAGTTTGGAACCCACACCTAGCCAAGCACGTAAAGAAACTAGAGAAAGTGCAAAGGTTTGCAACAAGACTAGTGCCAGAGCTAAGAGGTATGTCCTACGAGGAGAGGTTAAGGGAAATCAACCTGACGACACTGGAGGACAGGAGAGATAGGGGGGACATGATAACGACATACAAAATACTGAGAGGAATTGACAAGGTGGACAAAGACAGGATGTTCCAGAGATGGGACACAGCAACAAGGGGACACAGTTTTAAGTTGAAGACACAGATGAATCACAGGGATGTTAGGAAGTATTTCTTCAGCCACAGAGTAGTAAGGAAGTGGAATGGTTTGGGAAGCGATGTAGTGGAGGCAGGATCCATACATAGCTTTAAGCAGAGGTATGATAAAGCTCACGGTTCAGGGGGAGTGACCTAGTAGCGACCAGTGAAGAGGCAGGACCAGGAGCTTGGACTCGACCCCTGCAACCTCAACTAGGTGAGTACAACTAGGTGAGTACACACACACACACACACACACACACACACACACACACACCACAAACACAAACACTCAGTGGGACATCCAAGTGTCTTCTGCACTTTTATACCATGATGCAAACTGATCGGCTGACTGCATAGGCTGGCTTTGTAGCTGACTGCCTGGCTGGCTGACTTTCTGGCTGAATGGCTAGCTGTCTGGGTAGCTGACTAGCTCGTTGGTATGGTAGGTGACTGAATAGTTTGTGATCCAGGTGGGTGTTTGTGATCCAGGTGGGTGTGTTTATGTGTGTTTGTGATCCAGGTGGGTGTGTCTAAGTGTGTTTGTGGTCCAGGTGGGTGAGTTTGTGTGTGTTTGTGTTCCAGGTGGGTGTGTTTGTGATCCAGGTGGGTGTGTCTGAGTGTGTTTGTGATCCAGGTGGGTGTGTCTGAGTGTGTTTGTGATCCAGGTGGGTGTGTTTGTGATCCAGGTGGGTGAGTTTGTGATCCAGGTGGGTGTGTTTGTGATCCAGGTGGGTGCGTTTGTGATCCAGGTGGGTGAGTTTGTGATCCAGGTGGGTGAGTTTGTGATTCAGGTGGGTGTGTTTGTGATCCAGGTGGGTGCGTTTGTGATCCAGGTGGGTGAGTTTGTGATCCAGGTGGGTGTGTTTGTGATCCAGGTGGGTGTGTTTGTGATCCAGGTGGGTGAGTTTGTGATCCAGGTGGGTGTGTTTGTGATCCAGGTGGGTGTGTTTGTGATCCAGGTGGGTGAGTTTGTGATCCAGGTGGGTGTGTTTGTGATCCAGGTGGGTGTGTCTGAGTGTGTTTGTGATCCAGGTGGGTGTGTCTGAGTGTGTTTGTGATCAAGGTGGGTGTGTCTGAGTGTGTTTGTGATCAAGGTGGGTGTGTCTGAGTGTGTTTGTGATCAAGGTGGGTGTGTCTGAGTGTGTTTGTGATCAAGGTCTGTGTGTCTGAGTGTGTTTGTGATCAAGGTGGGTGTGTCAGAGTGTGTTTGTGATCAAGGTGGGTGTGTCTGGGTGTGATTGTCATCAAGGTAGGTGGGTGTGTCTGAGTGTGTTTGTGATCAAGGTGGGTGTGTCTGAGTGTGTCTATGATCAAGGTGGGTGTGTCTGAGTGTGTTTGTGATCAAGGTGGGTGTGTCTAGAGTGTTTGTTATCAAGGTGGGTGTGTCTGAGTGTGTCTGTAAGCAAGGGGGGTGTGTCTGAGTGTGTTTGTGATCAAGGTGGGTGTGTCTGAGTGTGTTTGTGATCAAGGTGGGTGTGTCTGAGTGTGTTTGTGATCAAGGTAGGTGTGTCTGAGTGTGTCTATGATCAAGGTGGGTGTATCTGAGTGTGTTTGTGATCAAGGTGGGTGAGTCTGAGTGTGTCTGTGATCAAGGTGGGTGTGTCTGAGTGTGTTTGTGATCAAGGTGGGTGTGTCTGAGTGTGCTTTTGATCAAGGTGGGTGTCTGCGTGTGTTTGTGATCAAGGTGTGTGTGTCTGAGTGTGTTTATGATCAAGGTGTGTGTGTCTGAGTGTGTTTATGATCAAGGTGGGTGTGTCTGAGTGTGTTTGTGATCAAGGTGGGTGTGTCTGAGTGTGTTTATGATCAAGGTGGGTGTGTCTGAGTGTGTTTATGATCAAGGTGGGTGTGTCTGAGTGTGTTTATGATCAAGGTGGGTGTGTCTGAGTGTGTTTGTGATCAAGGTGTGTGTGTCTGAGTGTGTTTGTGATCAAGGTGGGTGTGTCTGAGTGTGTTTGTGATCAAGGTGGGTGTGTCTGAGTGTGTTTATGATCAAGATGTGTGTGTCTGAGTGTGTTTGTGATCAAGGTGGGTGTGTCTGAGCGTGTTTGTGATCAAGTTGGGTGTGTCTGAGTGTGTCTGTGATCAAGGTGGGTGTGTCTGAGTGTGTTTGTGATCAAGGTGGGTGTGTCTGAGTGTGTTTGTGATCAAGGTGGGTGTGTCTGAGTGTGTTTATGATCAAGGTGGGTGTGTCTGAGTGTGTTTGTGATCAAGTTGGGTGTGTCTGAGTGTGTTTGTGATCAAGGTGGGTGTGTCTGAGTGTGTTTGTGATCAAGGTAGGTGGGTGTGTCTGAGTGTGTTCGTGATCAAGGTGAGTGTGTCTGAGTGTGTCTGTGATCAAGGTGGGTGTGTCTGAGTGTGTTTGTGATCAAGATGGGTGTGTCTGAGTGTGTTTGTGATCAAGGTAGGTGGGTGTGTCTGAGTGTGTTTGTGATCAAGGTGAGTGTGTCTGAGTGTGTCTGTGATCAAGGTGGGTGTGTCTGAGTGTGTTTGTGATCAAGGTGGGTGTGTCTGAGTGTGTCTGTGATCAAGGTGGGTGTGTCTGAGTGTGTTTGTGATCAAGTTGGGTGTGTCTGAGTGTGCTTTTGATCAAGGTGGGTGTCTGAGTGTGTTTGTGATCAAGGTGGGTGTGTCTGAGTGTGTTTGTGATCAAGGTGGGTGTGTCTGAGTGTGTCTGTAAGCAAGGTGGGTGTATCTGAGTGTGTTTGTGATCAAGGTGGGTGTGTCTGAGTGTGTTTGTGATCAAGGTGTGTGTGTCTGAGTGTGCTTGTGATCAAGGTGGGTGTCTGAGTGTGTTTATGATCAAGGTGGGTGTGTCTGAGTGTGTCTGTAAGCAAGGTGGGTGTGTCTGAGTGTGTTTGTGATCAAGGTGGGTGTATCTGAGTGTGTTTGTGATCAAGGTGTGTGTGTCTGAGTGTGCTTGTGATCAAGGTGGGTGTCTGAGTGTGTTTATGATCAAGGTGGGTGTGTCTGAGTGTGTCTGTAAGCAAGGTGGGTGTGTCTGAGTGTGTTTGTGATCAAGGTGGGTGTGTCTGAGTGTGCTTGTGATCAAGGTGGGTGTGTCTGAGTGTGCTTGTGATCAAGGTGGGTGTGTCTGAGTGTGCTTGTGATCAAGGTGGGTGTGTCTGAGTGTGTTTGTGATCAAGGTGGGTGTGTCTGAGTGTACTTGTGATCAAGGTGGGTGTGTCTGAGTGTGTTTGTGATCAAGGTGGGTGTGTCTGAGTGACTAAGTGTGGGGAAGGTCGGCGAAATTGCATAATTGTCGGAACACGCAATTTAAAAATAGATGGTATGGGAAAAAGTAGATGCTATGGTAAAAAAATAGATGATAGGGAAATAATAGATGCTACGGGAAAAATAGATGCTAGGGAAAAAACAGATGGTAGGGGAAAAAATATAGTGTAGGGGAAAACTGCGAAAATGATTCTGCGGGGAGACTTAACTGGGAGAGATGTTGCCCAGGCCAACCCAGTTAAGAGCTGGTCAACTCCAGGTAAAAGAGGAAAGTGGAGGGATGGAATGGGAGGGAGAGAGAGAGAGAGAGATGGGAGGGGAAGGGAGAGGGAGGAGTAGGGAAGGAGGGAGGGGATATGGAGGTGGATGTCTTAAAAAGAGAAGAGGAGTAAAGAGGATGAGTTAGAATATGTGAGAAATACCTGTGTTGTTTGGTGTGGAAATTATGGTGATGGGGAGAAACTTTTGCTGACAGAAATACGGCCAGGTTCTTTACCACGACCTTCAATTACGCTCTTCACCAGGACCTTCACTCACGCTCACGTACACGGGAACGGACGATACAGACCAAACAATCAACAATCCCTGGAATACCTACACATCAATAATATACAAGGTATTACATCACCACTTGCTGCCAAGAACAGTGACAACCAAAAACAAATCATTCAACAGTGTCTGTCATGACTCTAAAGAGCAAGAATCTGCAGTAACTTCCAACTTCCAACACAAAGAACAACTTCGTAATTTCTTGGGCAATCAAAGAATGGGAATTCGATTCTTGAATCAACACAACGACTGTACACAAACAACCCGCACACAGGAGAGAGAAAACCTTATGACGACCTTACGGTCCGACTTGGACCATTCTCAAATCACACTGGAAAAGGAGAGTAAGTGAGCCAGTGTATATAGGTGAGGAGAACAGGGACGAGAGAGAGGAAGAAAAACAAGTAGTGATAATGCTAGTAGTGGAAGTAATAGTAAAAGTAACAGTGGTAGTAGAAAGTAGGAGAAGTAGTTTTTTCTCACTACAAGAGACAGATAGGAGACTTGCGTTTTCATAGATAAACAGATCGAAACTGAGGGAATCACTGTCCGGGAGTATGATTGGCGCATCAAGACGAATGCAGGAAAGACAAGCACGATAACCCAGCTTTAACTGAACCCATAACAGATGATACCCACGTCTTCATAAACAGGTGATACCCACGTCTTCATAAACAGGTGATACCCACGTCTTCATACCCATCTCAGAAACAACCACTGATCTATGACTCGGTCTGATCAACATTTACACATTCACTAACACATAAATGCCATATACGGTACTAGTTACAAACTCTCTCAATAGCCTCTACAAACTACGAGGGAGCTGAGCACCAGACTACAATACACCTGCCTAAAATACAGCCTACCTCTCCTAGCATACATCCCGCTGCTGCCTCTAACATACACCCCGCTGCTGCCTCTAACATACACCCCGCTGCTGCCTCTAACATACACCCCGCTGCTGCCTCTAACATACACCCCGTTGCTGCCTCTAACATACACCCCGTTGCTGCCTCTAACATACACCCCGCTGCTGCCTCTAACATACACCCCGTTGCTGCCTCTAACATACACCCCGCTGCTGCCTCTAGCATACACCCCGCTGCTGCCTCTAACATACACCCCGTTGCTGCCTCTAACATACACCCCGTTGCTGCCTCTAACATACACCCCGTTGCTGCCTCTAACATACACCCCGTTGCTGCCTCTAACATACACCCCGTTGCTGCCTCTAACATACACCCCGCTGCTGCCTCTAACATACACCCCGTTGCTGCCTCTAACATACACCCCGCTGCTGCCTCTAACATACACCCCGCTGCTGCCTCTAACATACACCCCGCTGCTGCCTCTAACATACACCCCGTTGCTGCCTCTAACATACACCCCGCTGCTGCCTCTAACATACACCCCGTTGCTGCCTCTAACATACACCCCGCTGCTGCCTCTAACATACACCCCGCTGCTGCCTCTAACATACACCCCGCTGCTGCCTCTAACATACACCCCGCTGCTGCCTCTAACATACACCCCGCTGCTGCCTCTAACATACACCCCGCTGCTGCCTCTAACATACACCCCGTTGCTGCCTCTAACATACACCCCGTTGCTGCCTCTAACATACACCCCGCTGCTGCCTCTAACATACACCCCGTTGCTGCCTCTAACATACACCCCGCTGCTGCCTCTAGCATACACCCCGCTGCTGCCTCTAACATACACCCCGTTGCTGCCTCTAACATACACCCCGTTGCTGCCTCTAACATACACCCCGTTGCTGCCTCTAACATACACCCCGTTGCTGCCTCTAACATACACCCCGCTGCTGCCTCTAACATACACCCCGTTGCTGCCTCTAACATACACCCCGTTGCTGCCTCTAACATACACCCCGTTGCTGCCTCTAACATACACCCCGCTGCTGCCTCTAACATACACCCCGTTGCTGCCTCTAACATACACCCCGCTGCTGCCTCTAACATACACCCCGTTGCTGCCTCTAACATACACCCCGCTGCTGCCTCTAACATACACCCCGTTGCTGCCTCTAACATACACCCCGTTGCTGCCTCTAACATACACCCCGTTGCTGCCTCTAACATACACCCCGTTGCTGCCTCTAACATACACCCCGTTGCTGCCTCTAACATACACCCCGCTGCTGCCTCTAACATACACCCCGCTGCTGCCTCTAACATACACCCCGCTGCTGCCTCTAACATACACCCCGTTGCTGCCTCTAACATACACCCCGCTGCTGCCTCTAACATACACCCCGCTGCTGCCTCTAACATACACCCCACTGCTGCCTCTAACATACACCCCGCTGCTACCTCTAACATACACCCCGCTGCTGCCTCTAACATACACCCCGCTGCTGCCTCTAACATACACCCCGCTGCTGCCTCTAACATACACTCCGTTGCTGCCTCTAACATACACCCCGCTGCTGCCTCTAACATACACCCCGCTGCTGCCTCTAACATACACTCCGTTGCTGCCTCTAACATACACCCCGCTGCTGCCTCTAACATACACCCCGCTGCTGCCTCTAACATACACCCCGCTGCTGCCTCTAACATACACTCTGCTGCTGCCTCTAACATACACACCGCTGCTGCCTCTAACATACACCCCACTGCTGCCTCTAACATACACCCCGCTGCTGCCTCTAACATACACCCCGCTGCTGCCTCTAACATACACTCCGCTGCTGCCTCTAACATACACCCCGCTGCTGCCTCTAACATACACCCCGCTGCTGCCTCTAACATACACCCCGCTGCTGCCTCTAACATACACCCCGCTGCTGCCTCTAACATACACCCCGTTGCTGCCTCTAACATACACCCCGTTGCTGCCTCTAACATACACCCCGTTGCTGCCTCTAACATACACCCCGCTGCTGCCTCTAACATATACCCCATTGCTGCCTCTAACATATACCCCGCTGCTGCCTCTAACATACACCCCGCTGCTGCCTCTAACATACACCCCACTGCTGCCTCTAACATACACCCCGTTGCTGCCTCTAACATACACTCCGCTGCTGCCTCTAACATACGCCCCGCTACTGACTCTAACATACGCCCCGCTGCTGCCTCTAACATACACCCCGTTGCTGCCTCTAACATACACTCCGCTGCTGCCTCTAACATACGCCCCGCTACTGACTCTAACATACACCCCGTTGCTGCCTTTAACATACACCCCGTTGCTGCCTCTAACATACACCCCGCTGCTACCTCTAACATACACCCCGCTGCTGCCTCTAACATACACCCCGTTGCTGCCTCTAACATACACCCCGCTGCTGCCTCTAACATACACCCCGCTGCTGCCTCTAACGTACACCCCGCTGCTGCCTCTAACATACACCCCGCTGCTGCCTCTAACATACACCCCGTTGCTGCCTCTAACATACACCCCGTTGCTGCCTCTAACATACACCCCGTTGCTGCCTCTAACATACACCCCGTTGCTGCCTCTAACATACACCCCGCTGCTGCCTCTAACATACACCCCGCTGCTGCCTCTAACATACACCCCGCTGCTGCCTCTAACATACACCCCGCTGCTGCCTCTAACATACACTCCGCTGCTGCCTCTAACATACACCCCGCTGCTGCCTCTAACATACACCCCGCTGCTGCCTCTAACATACACCCCGCTGCTGCCTCTAACATACACCCCGCTGCTGCCTCTAACATACACCCCGTTGCTGCCTCTAACATACACCCCGTTGCTGCCTCTAACATACACCCCGTTGCTGCCTCTAACATACACCCCGCTGCTGCCTCTAACATATACCCCATTGCTGCCTCTAACATATACCCCGCTGCTGCCTCTAACATACACCCCGCTGCTGCCTCTAACATACACCCCGTTGCTGCCTCTAACATACACTCCGCTGCTGCCTCTAACATACGCCCCGCTACTGACTCTAACATACGCCCCGCTGCTGCCTCTAACATACACCCCGTTGCTGCCTCTAACATACACTCCGCTGCTGCCTCTAACATACGCCCCGCTACTGACTCTAACATACTCCCCGTTGCTGCCTCTAACATACACCCCGTTGCTGCCTCTAACATACACCCCGCTGCTGCCTCTAACATACACCCCGCTGCTGCCTCTAACATACATCCCGCTGCTGCCTCTAACATACACCCCGCTGCTGCCTCTAACATACACCCCGCTGCTGCCTCTAACATACACCCCGCTGCTGCCTCTAACATACACCCCGCTGCTGCCTCTAACATACACCCCGCTGCTGCCTCTAACATACACCCAGTTGCTGCCTCTAACATACACCCCGCTGCTGCCTCTAACATACACCCCGCTGCTGCCTCTAACATACACCCCGCTGCTGCCTCTAACATACACTCCGCTGCTGCCTCTAACATACACCCCGCTGCTGCCTCTAACATACACCCCGCTGCTGCCTCTAACATACACTCCGCTGCTGCCTCTAACATACACCCCGCTGCTGCCTCTAACATACACCCCGCTGCTGCCTCTCCCTCGCAGCCATAACCATCCTACTGGAACTACAACGCTTCAAAACAGAGCCTTGAGCTAGATATACAGAACTAGATGGCAGGAGCGTGCAACAAGTGAGTCACTCCATTTTAGGGCGAATCTCCCGGCATTTGATGTCTATTGGAAAACACTTAGTGACAAACTGATAAACAGGAACCTCCCCCACGACGCCTGGACGACCTACCTTGACGAGATTCTTTGAATTCCACGTAAATCTCTTCTGTCAGCTCTATGTTCCTCCACATCTCCCTGTTTACAGCCATTGAAATGGCGCCCACTGGCCTGTCTTCACATGCCTGGACGTTTTGAAAGGTCCAGTGCCCCTCACTATTTTGTTCATCTGTTCATTTTTGCCCCTCAGATTGTTTCGCAACCATTGTGCCACAAGGTCAGTGCTGCTCGTTAACGAGCAATTGGCACCGTTGTTCTTGACCTCTTCTGACTGCCCTTTGGTATACCTTTCATAAGCTTCGAGAGTTTTGCTACTTTCAAAGCCCGGCCCTGGGTCAGGCTTGTCTGGCGCTTGCCTGGTCAACTTAGAGTGCTGCTGCTGGCGGAACGCTGACCTACATGTCCATCACAGCCTGGTTGATCCGGCACTTGGCTGAGGAAATTGTTTAGTTTCCGCTTGAAGACTTCTACACTTATCGAGTAGTGTTTCTGACATCTTCTGACAAGGTGTTAAAAGAAGGTCTGCATCCAATGATATTGATACACTGTTCTCTTATTGTGCCCACGGTGCCCCTGCCTTTCACTGGGTTTATTCAACTAATTCTCCATACTTCTCATTCTAGTAAGTTGTTATGGCAATGTACGGACTTAGGACCAGATCCTCGAGTAATGATCTGTTGTGTTTACAACTCAGTCATGTAAGTCCCAAAAATTAGCAGATGGGTCAAGTCCTGGAGCTCTTTCTCCTCCTAGGTACTCTACTCTCACAAAACCTATTCTTAATCAATCCCCTCTTACACACTCACCCCCAAAGAACGTCTCTTCTCTACCTAAAGCTAAGCTAACCATGCACGCACACGCACACACGCACAATCACACGAACTCACAATCACACGAACGCACAATCGCACACACGGACACTGAACGGGCAAAAGAACCGAGGTGCATTCTACCGTTCATTCCCTGACAGTCGATCATCGTGACTTGCCTTGCCTGTATAGACTACACGGCTTTAAGGGTTATAAGAATTCGATGTACCAAGAAAACCATGGAGGTGGTGGTACGCGAGAGGAGGCAGCGGTGCAGACAGAGGCAGCTGGTGCAGACAGTGGCAGCTGGTGCAGACAGTGACAGCTGGTGCAAACTCTCGCACAAAGTGAGTGGTAAACTCTCCGATTGAGACCACTTTGGCTGAATGATACATTGTAGAACCTGGTTCATACATGTCGTCGGTTCGGTTCCCTGTGATCGTATTTGCTTGGACATCCTCCTCTTTTCCGCAACATTGCAAGCTCCTGATGATGTGTTGATTGCAACACGAAAGGCCTAGAGCTATCATTCTATTTCTCCCCTGTGGTTGTTTTGCATATATATATATATATATATATATATATATATATATATATATATATATATATATATATATATATATATATATATATATATATATATATATATATATATATATATATATATATATATATATATATATATATATATATATATATATATATATATATATATATATATATATATATATATATATTGTTTTAAAGTTCACCCTTAAGACTATACTATCTAAGTTACCCTTCAAAGTTGGTCCAACTTTATGGTGCCCACTTAGGTTGCCCTTAAAAGTTTGCTCTTTAATTTTGTCTCCTAAGTTGGGCTCCCTCAGAGTGGGCCCTCTAAACTGGCTATCTAAGTTGGCCCTTAAAGTTAACACTCAAGTTTCTCTGCTGGTGACAAAGGACGCAAGTTTCCCTTCACATTTTGTCTCAAGATTTCCTGCCTGTGTAAGTTGTCTTCCTGAATCTTGCTAAGAGGCACGCACTTTGCTGGCGAGTGTGTTGGTGAGTGTGTTGGTAAGTGTTTTTGAGTGTGATGGTGACTGTTTGAGCGTGTGAGTGTGTTCATGAACGTTTTGGTGTGTTGGAGACAGTTGTAGTTAGTGTTTGCGAGTTTTACTGAGTGTTGGAGTGCGTGGTGAGTGTTGGTGAGTGTTGGTGACAGTTCTAGTTAATGTTGGTGAGCTTTTGGTTGTTGTGGTAAGTGTTGGTGAGTCTTGACGAGTGTTGGTGAGTGTTAGTGAATGTTGGCGAGTGTTGGTGAGTGTTGGTGAATATTGATGAGTGTTGGTGAGTGTTGGTGAGCGTTGGTGAGTGTTGGTGAGTGTTGTGTGTCTTGGTAAGTGTTGGGGAATCGTTAAGAGTTCTAGATCGTGTTTATTCCTTCTGTCGCATCTAAATAAGTCGTACCTTAATATCCATATTTCGTTGTCCAAGCGCTCTCTTATCTGTTTTCTGTTTTTAAGTCCACTAATAAGATATGTCCGCTGTTGGTGGATCGTTTAAGGACCTGTATATTTGCATAAAGAAATGACGTGGGTTTCCTCGTTTGCTGAAATGGGGAAATGAGGGAAGTCGAGAGGTTATTGTCAATGGTATCTGTGGTTCTGGAGTGGCGGCCATTGTGTCTCCAGTCCAACAAGGCTGCGAGGTACTGGAATTCCTTCTAATTTCTTGCAGTTTTTCAGCTTCTTGACACTAAATTAAAAGCTCCTACTATTTATTGGATGGATTGGCTGCCTTGGTTAGTTTCCGTGGTTTGTGGGGGCGTGTTCTTCCTGGTTCCTTTCAAATGATTTGCAGGTCATTTTGCGTTGTACGGTTGGTGTGTTGGTGAGTGGGGGTGTGTTGGTTGGTGTGTTGGTGAGTGGGGGTGTGTTGGTTGGTAGGTTGGTGAGTGGGGGTGTGTTGGTTGGTATGTTGGTGAGTGGGGGTGTGTTGGTTGGTAGGTTGGTGAGTGGGGGTGTGTTGGTTGGTATGTTGGTGAGTGGGGGTGTGTTGGTTGGTATGTTGGTGAGTGGGGGGGTGTTGGTTGGTGTGTTGGTGTGTGGGGGTGTGTTGGTTGGTTGGTTGGTGAGTAGGGGTGTGTTGGTTGGTGTGTTGGTGAGTGGGGGTGTGTTGGTTGGTGTGATGGTGAGTGGGGGTGTGTTGGTTGGTTGGTTGGTGAGTGGGGGTGTGTTGGTTGGTGTGTTGATGAGTGGGGGTGTGTTGGTTGGTGTGTTGGTGAGTGGGGGTGTGTTGGTTGGTATGTTGGTGAGTGGGGGTGTGTTGGTTGGTATGTTGGTGAGTGGGGGTGTGTTGGTTGGTGTGTTGGTGAGAGTATTGGTGAAGATGTTGGAGTATTGGTAAGTGTATTAGTGAGTGTTAGTGTGTTGGCAATTGTGTGTGCTGGTGTTAGTGTTGGTGTGGCATGTAACGAGTTGGTGTGGCATGTAACAGGCGATAAATGACATGCCCATGCACTCTGCCCCAGGGCCAGACTCATGGAACTCTGTGTTCATCAAGAACTGCAAGAAGCCCCTATCACGAGCCTTTTCCATCCTATGGAGAGGGAGCATGGACACGGGGGTCGTCCCTCAGTTACTAAAAACAACAGACATAGCCCCACTCCACAAAGGGGGCAGTAAAGCAACAGCAAAGAACTACAGACCAATAGCACTAACATCCCATATCATAAAAATCTTTGAAAGGGTCCTAAGAAGCAAGATCACCACCCATCTAGAAACCCATCAGTTACACAACCCAGGGCAACATGGGTTTAGAACAGGTCGCTCCTGTCTGTCTCAACTACTGGATCACTACGACAAGGTCCTAAATGCACTAGAAGACAAAAAGAATGCAGATGTAATATATACAGACTTTGCAAAAGCCTTCGACAAGTGTGACCATGGCGTAATAGCGCACAAAATGCGCGCTAAAGGAATAACAGGAAAAGTCGGTCGATGGATCTATAATTTCCTCACTAACAGAACACAGAGAGTAGTCGTCAACAGAGTAAAGTCCGAGGCAGCTACGGTGAAAAGCTCTGTTCCACAAGGCACAGTACTAGCTCCCATCTTGTTCCTCATCCTCATATCCGACATAGACAAGGATGTCAGCCACAGCACCGTGTCTTCCTTTGCAGATGACACCCGAATCTGCATGACAGTGTCTTCCATTGCAGACACTGCAAGGCTCCAGGCGGACATCAACCAAATCTTTCAGTGGGCTGCAGAAAACAATATGAAGTTCAACGATGAGAAATTTCAATTACTCAGATATGGTAAACATGAGGAAATTAAATCTTCATCAGAGTACAAAACAAATTCTGGCCACAAAATAGAGCGAAACACCAACGTCAAAGACCTGGGAGTGATTATGTCGGAGGATCTCACCTTCAAGGACCATAACATTGTATCAATCGCATCTGCTAGGAAAATGACAGGATGGATAATGAGAACCTTCAAAACTAGGGAGGCCAAGCCCATGATGACACTCTTCAGGTCACTTGTTCTATCTAGGCTGGAATATTGCTGCACTCTAACAGCACCTTTCAAGGCAGGTGAAATTGCCGACCTAGAAAATGTACAGAGAACTTTCACGGCGCGCATAACGGAGATAAAACACCTCAATTACTGGGAGCGCTTGAGGTTTCTAAACCTGTATTCCCTGGAACGCAGGAGGGAGAGATACATGATTATATACACCTGGAAAATCCTAGAGGGACTAGTACCGAACTTGCACACGAAAATCACTCACTACGAAAGCAAAAGACTTGGCAGACGATGCACCATCCCCCCAATGAAAAGCAGGGGTGTCACTAGCACGTTAAGAGACCATACAATAAGTGTCAGGGGCCCGAGACTGTTCAACTGCCTCCCAGCACACATAAGGGGGATTACCAACAGACCCCTGGCAGTCTTCAAGCTGGCACTGGACAAGCACCTAAAGTCAGTTCCTGATCAGCCGGGCTGTGGCTCGTACGTTGGTTTGCGTGCAGCCAGCAGCAACAGCCTGGTTGATCAGGCGCTGATCCACCAGGAGGCCTGGTCACGGACCGGGCCGCGGGGGCGTTGACCCCCGAAACTCTCTCCAGGTAAACTCCAGGTAAACTCCAGTACGAAGTCAGGTGCAGTCCACTCATCTCTCTGCTATATGTATTGTAGTCGACACTCATTATACAAAATCACCATCCTGTATGTTACCTCTGGTAACTGGAAGCACAGTCAGATCCCTGAAGCAGTGAGTCGTCCATCCTAGAACTGGTCTGGATTACCAGGTGCTGAGGCCTTCTGACCTTTCAGAGTGAGGGAGGCTGGCCTGAGGAACTTATCTCACTTCTCAGACCTCGTATGCCTACAGCTGCTTCTCCGTACGACTGTTGTAATCAACAAAGTCTTTATATTCCCTTATCTCTAAATTATTCACTACACTGTTTATCTAATGTTAGACCTTTGAATATAACTGTAAACAGTGTAGACAAGGTGTGGTGTTCGGAACATAAGTTACAGAATAAAGATTCATTTAGCACACTTAGTTTCCACATTGATTATTGGACTCTGCCTGTGCTAAGCTGACTTGCAACATCACCTGGAAGTACAAGCCTATGGAAACGTATAGCGGTTCGTGATGGTATGTTGGTGTAAGTGTTAGTGTGTAGGTGTGAAAAATTAGTGCTTGTGAAAGTGCCGGTGTGCACGTGTGTTTGTAGCGTAGCTGCTGTCGTAGTTGCTGTCGTAGTTGCTGTCGTAGTTGCTGTCGTAGCTGCTGTCGTAGTTGCTGTCGTAGTTGCTGTCGTAGCTGCTGTCGTAGTTGCTGTCGTAGTTGCTGTCGTAGCTGCTGTCGTATTTGCTGTCGTAGTTGCTGTCGTAGTTGCTGTCGTATCTGCTGTCGTAGCTGCTGAACCTAGAGTGGAATGCTTGCCGATATCCTCATTGTCCAAGGGAGGTTCCCTAGCCAGCTGAGGCTGACAGAGTACCGTGAGAATATGTGTGTGATAGAATATGACAGGGAAACACAGCAAGTTTTCCTTAGCACAGCGTAACTCTCAAACAGATTTTGCTCTAACTGCATACTTGGTGTGTTACCAATTTTGATTAAAATAAAAGAATCCCCCTCCTCTCTATCTCTCTCTCTCTTTTCCTCTCACTGTCCTTCTTCCCTATCCTCTCACTGTTTTTTCCCTATACTCTTCCTTCTCCCTATCCCTTTCAAGTTACATTTCATCTCTCTGTCCCCTTCCTTCCTCCATCCCTCTTTCCTCTTTTCACTTTACCTTTTTCTGGCTTTTCCCGCCATCTTCCCTCCATCTTCTATCTCACTTCTCTCTGGCTTTTAATATTCGTCTCATCTATTTTCGGAAAAACCCACTTTACCCTGTCATTCCCTTCCTTTCTCGTCTTTCTCTGCCATCTCCCTCTCCCCCGCTTTCCCCATAAAAATTCCTCTCCCATCCCCTCCCTCCCTCCCTCCCTCCCTCCTTCCCTCCCTCTCTCCCTCCTTCCCTCCCTCCCTCCCTCCCTAACCCCTCCCTCCCTCCCTCCCTCCCTCTCTCCCTCCCTCTCTCCCTCCTCTGGAAATACCTGTACCAGGCGGACACGCTACTCGATTTTCCCAGCAATCACGATCATTTAAAAGGGTTTATTGTCCATCAGAGTGGTTGATGGTGCCTCCCTATGTGTACTCACCTATTTGTACTCACCTATTTGTGGTTGCAGGGGTCGAGTCACAGCTCCTGGCCCCGCCTCTTCGCTGATTGCTACTAGGTCCTCTCTCTCCCTGCCCCATGAGCTCTATCATACCTCGCCTTAAAACTATGTATGGTTCCTGCCTCCACCACATCACTTTCTAGGCTATTCCATGGCCTGACTACTCTATGACTGAAGAAATACTTCCTAACATCCCTTTGATTCATCTGAGTCTTCAACTTCCAATTGTGACCTCTTGTGTCTGTGTCCCATCTCTGGAACATCCCGTCTTTGTCCACCTCGTCTATTCCGCGCAGTATTTTATATGTCGTTATCATGTCTCCCCTGACCCTCCTGGCCTCCAGTGTCGTCAGGCCGATTTCCCTCAACCTTTCTTCATAGGACAATCCCCGTAGCTCTGGGACTAGTCTTGTTGCAAACCTTTGCACTTTCTCTAATTTCTTGACGTGCTTGACTAGGTGTGGATTCCAAACTGGTGCTGCATACTCCAGTATGGGCCTGACGTAGATGGTGTACAGAGTCTTAAACGAATCCTTACTGAGGTATCGGAACGCTATCCGTAGGTTTGCCAGGCGCCCGTATGCTGCAGCAGTTATCTGATTGATGTGCGCCTCAGGAGATATGCTCGGTGTTATACTCACCCCCAGATCTTTTTCCTTTAGTGAGGTTTGCAGTCTTTGGCCATCTAAACTATATTGTGTCTGCGGTCTTCTTTGCCCTTCCCCAATCTTCATGACTTTGCATTTGGCAGGGTTAAATTCAAGGAGCCAGTTGCTGGACCAGGCTTGTAGCCTGTCCAGATCTCTTTGTAGTCCTGCCTGATCCTCGTCCGATTCGATTCTTCTCATTAACTTCACATCGTCTGCAAACAAGGACACTTCTGAGTCTATCCCTTCCGTTATGTCGTTCACGTATACCAAGAACAGCACAGGTCCTAGGACTGACCCCTGTGGAACCCCGCTTGTCACAGGCGCCCACTCTGACACCTCGTCGCGTACCATGACTCGTTGTTTCCTCCCTGTCAGATATTCTCTGATCCATTGCAGTGCCTTTCCTGTTATGTGTGCCTGGTCCTCTAGCTTTTGCAGTAACCTCTTGTGAGGAACTGTGTCGAAAGCCTTCTTGCAGTCCAAAAATACGCAGTCGATCCACCCCTCTCTCTCTTGTCTTACTTCTGTCACCTTGTCATAAAACTCTAGTAGGTTTGTGACACAGGATTTTCCTTCCCTGAAACCGTGCTGGTTGTCAATTATACACTTGTTTCTTTCCAGGTGCCCCACCACTCTCCTCCTGATGATCTTCTCCATGACCTTGCATACTATACACGTTAGAGATACAGGTCTGTAGTTTAGTGCCTCATGTCTGTCTCCCTTTTTAAAAATTGGGACTACATTTGCCATTTTCCATACCTCAGGGAGTTGCCCAGTTTCAAATGATGTGTTGAAGATCTTTGTTAATGGCTCACACAATATCTCTGCTCCCTCTTTAAGGACCCATGGAGAGATGTTGTCTGGTCCCACCGCCTTTGAGGTGTCAAGTTCGCATAGCAGCTTCTTCACCTCCTCCTTGGTTATATGTACCTCATCCAGCACTTGCTGGTGTGCCCCCCTGTTCTGATTTCTTGGAGTCCTACTGGTTTCCACTGTAAATACCTCTTTAAATCTTGTGTTGAGCTCCTGACATACCTCTCGGTCGTTTCTTGTGAATTCCCCATCACCCTTCCTCAGTCTGATTACCTGGTCCTTGACTGTTGTTTTCCTCCTGATGTGGCTGTACAACAGCTTCGGGTCAGTCTTTACTTTTGATGCTATGTCATTTTCATATTGTCTCTGAGCCTCCCTTCTTATCTGTGCATATTCGTTTCTGGCTCTTCGGCTGATTTCTTTATTTTCCTGAGTTCTCTGTCTTCTGTACCTTTTCCATTCTCTAGTACACCTAGTTTTTGCCTCCCTACACCTTTGGGTGAACCAAGGACTCGTTCTGTTCTTCCCATTATTACTGTTTCCCTTGGGAACAAACCTCTCCTCTGCCTCCTTGCATTTTGTTGCCACATAGTCCATCATTTCTTGTACTGGTTTTCCTGTCAGTTCCCTCTCCCACTGAATGTCTTGAAGGAAGTTCCTCGTGCCTGAGTAGTTCCCCCTTTTGTAGTTTGGTTTTTCCCAGCCTATTCCTGCTACTCTCTCCACTTGGAGCTCAACTATGTAGTCGAAGCACAGAACCACATGATCACTAGCTCCCAGGGGCTAGTGTGTGTGTGTGTGTGTGTGTGTGTGTGTGTGTGTGTGTGTGTGTGTGTGTGTGTGTGTGTGTGTGTGTGTGTGTGTGTGTGTGTGTGTGTGTGTGTGTGTGTGTGTGTGTGTGTGTGTGTGTGTGTGTGTGTGTCCTCATGTCCCATTCTGTATTGTTTTCACATTACATCGTATCTCTATTTTCACTATAACGTTCAGCCAGGTCTTCCTCTACTTTACATTCATCAGCTTCAGTTCTCTTAGTCTCTCCTCAGAATGAACACACAACAGTTCAAGGACCAGTCTGGTTTCAAGCCTTTGAAACTTCACAGGCTCCTGAACGTGCTTCAGCAGAGGGGAGTTAACGAGCCAGACGTAGGCTTCACACTGTACTAAGTGACTCTTAACCGAGCTTCGTGGAGGTTAATCTGAGATTTACAACCTTCATATACCTGTGTCACAGGCACCTTCCATGGTTCCTGTGACCCAGAAGTTAGCTACTTGGGAGTTGGTATCTAATATTCCCCTCACCACTTGAGCTGTCTTGTCTTCCAGTTTCCTTTTCCAGTTAACTTTCGTGAATTCACTGTCTCTTATAATGTAGCGTGGCGTTCTGACCTCTCTCCTTTCGTATTTCTCTGTGGTCTCAATCCTTCCTCTTTTCGCCGCTTGTTCGCTTACATCGAGTCATTTGTCATAATCAATTTCGCCTCTGATACGTTTATTGTGAATATAAATGCTATGATAACAGTATACAATACCGACAAGTTGATAAGTAAGACACACTTACTTACTACAAGTACATGTACAAGGTATATAGGCCATAGCTGACAACGGTGACATACTACTATACAGAAAGCCCCTTGTTATGCTAGCATGTCGGGCAAATTAGGTCAGTGTCCCAGGATGCGACCCACACCAGTCGACTGACACCCAGGTACCCATTTTACTGATGGGGAACATAGACAACAGGTGGAAAGAAACACGCCCAATGTTTCTACTCTGGCTGGGAATCGAACCCAGGCCCACGCCGTATGAAGAGAGAGTGTTAGCCACCAGATCAACGCTCTCCGAAGTGTTTATTCCGAAACGCTTCGGAATAAAGTAGGTTTCTTCAAATAAGTACAAAGGAAGGAGCAGAAGCTTCTACTGAATCCTCTGTATTCGACTGAAGAAGTCTACTGTGTAGGCGAAAGGTTCCGGAATAAAGATACTTACTTTTACTCACTGTGAGTATCAAGTCATGTTCTTATTGTTGCTGTCGACATCTCATTCTTGCACCTTCCTTCGCGTGTCCAAACAAAATCTTCCATCGCTGCTTCGACTGGCGTTGCTTCCCATGTTCTGTTGCCTTCCAGGTAAGTACCTGTGTTTCCAGCCGCTTACTCCGTCAACGATATCCTCGACAATCAGCAGCTTTTGTAAGTATTCACAGATTTCGTTATCAATAATGACTAGATTCGCTTTTGTTCCGGTTGCTCTCTGTGCTCTTGTCTCCTGGAATCATACTGTTGAACTGATGCTCTCCTTACACTCTACTTTCTGCCTTCTCTTCTTCTTTTACGATTCTCTTCTCATTAATGTTCCTGCTACGTAATCGTTGAATTTTTCCGACTTATTTTTTTTTATCTCATAAGTGATTTTTACTAGCTGTCAGTGTCACGACCTGTCAGTGTCACGACCTGTGGGCGTTAGACATGTAGGCGTTACACCCACCAATCATCATCATTACCAAGTCCTAAGAATATACATTCCCATCTACAGAATGGATGTAAATGCACTGGAGTAGAGAGAAGGATAACAGAATCAATCCTCTGTACAAGAAATCCTTCACACGAAGACAAGCTGAGAGCAGAAGAAGAAGAGTGACGGGAGAGATATCATTTGATCAGTGAAGTTTAGGAGAAGAGGCGTAAATAATGGTGATATAAAGTGCTGAGACGTCTAAATAATGGATTTAAGTTAGGATGTTCCAGAGATGGGACACAGACACAAGAGGTCACAATTGGAAGTTGAAGACTCAGATGAATCAAAGGGATGTTAGGAAGTATTTCTTCAGTCATAGAGTAGTCAGGCCATGGAATAGCCTAGAAAGTGATGTGGTGGAGGCAGGAACCATACATAGTTTTAAGGCGAGGTATGATAGAGCTCATGGGGCAGGGAGAGAGAGGACCTAGTAGCAATCAGCGAAGAGGCGGGGCCAGGAGCTGTGAATCGACCCCTGCAACCACAAATAGGTGAGTACAAATAGGTGAGTACACACACACACACACACACACACACACACACACACACACACACACACACACACACACACACACATACACATACACACACACACACACACACACACACACACACACACACACACACACACACACACACACACACACACACACACACACACACACACACGCACACACACACACACACATTACATACAATCAAGGAAGAAGTGAAGAGGCTGCGGAGTGAGCTAGATACCTCAAAGGCGATGGGGCCAGATAACATCTCCCCATGGGTCCTGAGAGAGGGAGCAGAGGCACTATGTGTACCCCTAACAACAATATTCAATACATCTATCGAAACAGGGAGATTGCCTGAGGCATGGAAGACAGCAAATGTAGTCCCAATCTTTAAAAAAGGAGACAGACATGAAGCACTAAACTACAGACCAGTGCCACTGAGATGTATAGTATGCAATGTCATGGAGAAGATTATCAGGAGAAGAGTGGTGGAACACCTAGAAAGGAATGATCTCATCAACAGCAGCCAACATGGTTTCAGGGACGGAAAATCCTGTGTCACAAACCTACTGGAGTTCTATGACATGGTGACAGCAGTAAGACAAGAGAGAAAGGAGTGGGTAGACCGCATTTTCTTGGGCTGTAAGAAAGCATTTAACACAAGTCCACACAAGAGATTAGTGCAAAAACTGGAGGACCAAGCAGGGATAACAGGGAAGACACTACAATGGATCAGGGAGTACTTGTCAGGAAGACAGCAGCGGCGAGGTGTCAGAGTGGGCGCCTGTGACGAGTGGGGTTCCACAGGGGTCAGTCCTAGGACCAGTGCTGTTTCTGGTATTTGTGAACGACATGACGGAAGGAATACACTCCGAAGTGTCCCTGTTTGCAGATGACGTGAAGTTGATGAGAAGAATTCATTCGATCGAAGACCAGGCAGAACTACAAAGGGATCTGGACAGGCTGCAGACCTGGTCCACCAATTGGCTCCTGGAGTTCAATCCCACCAAGTGCAAAGTCATGAAGATTGGAGAAGGGCAAAGAAGACCCTAGACGGAGTTCAGTCTAGGGTGGTCAGAGACTACAAACCTCACTCACTGAGGCTCACATCAACCAAATAACTGCTGCAGCATATGGGCGCCTAGCAAACCTCAGAACAGCATTCCGACATCTTAATAAGGAATCATTCAGGACCCTGTACACCGTGTACGTTAGGCCCATATTGGAGTATGCGGCACCAGTTTGGAACCCACACCTAGAAAAGCACGTGAAGAAACTAGAGAAAGTGCAAAGGTTTGCAACAAGACTAGTCCCAGAGCTAAGAGGTATGTCCTACGAGGAGAGGTTAAAGAAATCAACCTGACGACACTGGAGGACAGGAGAGATAGGGGGGACATGATAACGACATACAAAATATTGAGAGGAATTGACAAGGTGGACAAAGACAGGATGTTCCAGAGATGGGACACAGCAACAAGGGGACACTGTTGGAAGTTGAAGACACAGATGAATCACAGGGATGTTAGGAAGTATTTCTTCAGTCACAGAGTAGTCAGGAAGTGGAATAGTTTGGAAAGCGATGTAGTGGAGGCAGGATCCATACATAGCTTTAAGCAGAGGTATGATAAAGCTCAAGGTTCAGGGAGAGTGACCTAGTAGCGACCAGTGAAGAGGCGGGGCCAGGAGTTAGGACTCGACCCCTGCAACCTCAACTAGGTGAGTACACACACACACACACACACACACACACACACACACACACACACACACACACATCAGTAAAGGTATCACAGTGTGGTGGTTGTCTTCACTGCACATAACTAGTAGAGGTGACGCAGCACCTAGGGATTACACATGTGTGATTGTCGTTGTGATGGAGCAGTAAAGTGTGTGTGCTTTTGTTGACACCACCACGAACACTGCCACCATTACCACCACTAACACTACCACTAGTATCACCACTGACACTACCACCATTGCTACCACCATTACCACCACTAACACTACCACTAGTATCACCACTGACACTACCACCATTGCTACCACCATTACCACCACTAACACTACCACTAGTATCACCACTGTCACTACCACCATTGCTACCACCATTACCACCACTAACACTACCACTAGTATCACCACTGACACTACCACCATTGCTACCACCATTACCACCACTAACACTACCACTATTATCACCACTGACACTACCACCATTGCTACCACCATTACCACCACTAACACTACCACTAGTATCACCACTGACACTACCACCATTGCTACCACCATTACCACCACTAACACTACCACTATTATCACCACTAACACTACCACCATTGCTACCACCATTACCACCACTAACACTACCACCATTACTATCACCAACACTACCACCATTACTACCACCATTACTACCATCATTACTACCACCATTACTACCACCATTACTACCACCATTACTACCATCATTACTACCACCATTACTACCACCATTACTACCACCTTTACTACCACCATTACTACCACCATTACTACCACCATTACTACCACCATTACTACCACCATTACTACCACCATTACTACCACCATTACTACCACCATTACTACCACCATTACTACCACCATTACTACCACCATTACTACCACAATTACTACCACCATTACTACCACCATTACTACCACAATTACTACCACCATTACTACCACCATTACTACCACCATTACTACCACCATTACTACCACCATTACTACCACCATTACTACCATCATTACTACCACCATTACTACCACCATTACTACCACCTTTACTACCACCATTACTACCACCATTACTACCACCATTACTACCACCATTACTACCACCATTACTACCACCATTACTACCACCATTACTACCACCATTACTACCACCAACACTACCACCATTACTACCACCATTACTACCACCATTACTACCACCATTACTACCACCATTACTACCATCATTACTACCACCATTACTACCACCATTACTACCACCTTTACTACCACCATTACTACCACCATTACTACCACCATTACTACCACCATTACTACCACCATTACTACCACCATTACTACCACCATTACTACCACCATTACTACCACCATTACTACCACCATTACTACCACCATTACTACCACCATTACTACCACAATTACTACCACCATTACTACCACCATTACTACCACAATTACTACCACCATTACTACCACCATTACTACCACCATTACTACCACCATTACTACCACCAACACTACCACCATTACTACCACCATTACTACCACCATTGTAGACAGCCTGTACTGTCTGCACAGACAGCCCACGCTGTCTGCCAGCTTAGTTCATATTTCGCGCTATGCTGGTGCTGCCATCTATAGGCCTAGCCACTTCAGTATGCCCAGACTTGCCTCGCCCTCACTCACACAGCGGCTTAGCAGCAAGACACAAGGCCTCTCCAGCTCTCTCTCATGGCATGGCCCTGCCCGGGCCATGGGCACAAACACACAAGCCTGTGTAACCCAACTCTAGTTATCAATAAACAAAGAAGCCTCCGAAGAAGTTTATCATTCACAACCCGCCACCAGACTACTAAACAAGTCCATTATAAATGGTGACAGCGGTGCTCGCAGCAGTTGTGTTTGCCTGGAGAGAGGAAGAGGTATGAAGTCATCCTCACTTCATCACCCTACACAAGAAGCATCCGTCTCTCAACGAGTTATCCTGATGTCGTGTCTGCACGTTTGAGCATCCAGACACAGGTACTAGCAGGATCCAGCCGAAATTTATCGAAATTCTCCGAGAATTGTGAGTGGCGTCACAGTGACCCCACGCTACAGCGTCCCAGTGACCCCACGCTGTTTCTCAAGTCACGTGTTCAGCGTCACTTGTATGTTGCTGCTGTTGTTGTTCAGCTCAGCACAGCTGTTTCAGCAAGCCAGAGGTGAGTTTTGTGGCGATTTCTGCATCCAGTGTGAGCTTCTCCACGTGTTTGTGGGTGGAGGAGGAGGAGGAATGGCCAGATGCCCGCCCTGCCATACACACCCACGCTCCTCGCCACCACACTACCATACACTCACCACTGCCCACTCCCTCTGCTGTGTTTTCTGCTGTTTTTCGTATGAATTCATTGCCAGTGCTGTGTATCCGAGTGCCCGAGGCCACTCGAAGCTACGTGGATCACGACGTCACGTGGGTGTGGCCGATGTCACGTAGACCTACAAAGCCACGTGAGTTACCAGATATCCCAGGCCTCATGCGGTGGTCTGCTGCCCGCATCACATCGACGCCACCCACGATGCTGCCCGACTTCATGACGTCACGATGTCTGCTGACGTCACCTCACGATGTCTGCCTGACGTCACCTCGAGATGTCTGCTGACGTCACCTCGAGATGTCTGCTGACGTCACCTCACGATGTCTGCTGACGTCACCTCACGATGTCTGCCTGACGTCACTGCTGCTGACATCACCTTGCGACATCACGCCTGACATCACATGATGTCACATCGAGTGTTCTATTAATTATTTCAGGATTGTCGAGAACATTGAGAGAAGATATATGTCGTGTGTTAATTAATTCCTCTCAGTCAGTGTTCTCACATTTTAGTATGTCTTAGTCAGTTTTATGCGCAGAAAAGCATCATTTGCTAGTTAAGCCATGTTGTACCGTATGTACAGCGGTGTGTTTGTAAGTTTTCCGTGTGTCCAGTGAGGTCTGTGGTCAGACCCTTGAGTTGCACCACTGTGCTGTCACCGGCGTGACCAGTGTTTGACAGCTGATTACTCAGCCCCGAGTGACCGAGCCCTCTTGTACAGAAAGCTTTTATGCTCGTCGCTCGTGATGTTCTGTAGAATCGTACCTGCTACGATTCCCATCGAGATTTGTTTCACTTCACCTCCAGACCTTCAGAGTGCAGTTATATGTAGAGAAACAAGTCTGGGGACGCTTAGACTAACCTCTGCTATAACTCCAACTGTCGAGAGATGATACTCGTCAAGCCGCAGCCAGGCCTGTCGGCAGGCGCTGTGTCAGCCTCGTGTCACAAGCTTCAGTGAGCAGCCTGCACAAAGAAGATGTCACTTTGACTGCTAGCTCTCTCACTGCAGTCTGGTGTATGATGTTACGACTCCCAGATGTTTCGCCCAGTCGTCTCTGCCACGACTCGCTCCACGCTCGCCGGCAGTGACAGCCCAGCGACAGTACCAGCCGAGAAGTGTCCTCCTGAGTCGCTTGCCAGAAGTCCTGCCCAGTTGCCGAGTTTTGTCGACGCCTCACTCGAGGGCACCAGCATGTCGTGCCCCAGGTTGAGTGAAAACCTGCAGCGACTCCTACGATGTCTGCTTCACCGTTCCAGAGACCGTACCCTGTTACGTCACAACTCAGCCGCAGCGATGTCTCCCGTGTTGCAGTATCTGTCCAGACGCAGGAAGGCATGCAGTGATGCACTTCGATGCTCACTGCCTTTGACCACGATGTTTAGCACACCCCACATGTTTTTTCTTCCCTCCCTGTAGGAAGTTTTTTTTTCCATGTCCATATGTATATATATATGTTTTTATTTTGTGTTCTGTGCCCTGTTCCTTCGAAAGAGAGACCGAGTTTCTTTTACTACCAGTATTGTCGCGTCGGGACGACGCGCAGGTAGTGGCCGAGCGTATGTAGACAGCCTGTACTGTCTGCACAGACAGCCCACGCTGTCTGCCAGCTTAGTTCATATTTCGCGCTATGCTGGTGCTGCCATCTATAGGCCTAGCCACTTCAGTATGCCCAGACTTGCCTCGCCCTCACTCACACAGCGGCCTGGCATCAAGACACAAGGCCTCCCAGCTCTCTCTCGTGGGCATGGCCCTGCCCGGGCCATGGGCACAAACACACAAGCCTGTGTAACCC
>NC_091294.1:43146353-43176353 GCF_038502225.1 Cherax quadricarinatus | reverse complement strand
TAACAACTGTAACAATAACAACTGTAACAATAACAACTGTAACAATAACAACTGTAACAATAACAACTGTAACAATAACAACTGTAACAATAACAACTGTAACAATAACAACAGTAACAAAAACAACTGTAACAATAACAACTGTAACAATAACAACTGTAACAATAACAACTGTAACAATAACAACTGTAACAATAACAACTGTAACAATAACAACAGTAACAAAAACAACTGTAACAATAACAACTGTAACAATAACAACTGTAACAATAACAACTGTAACAATAACAACTGTAACAATAACAACTGTAACAATAACAACTGTAACAATAACAACTGTAACAATAACAACTGTAACAATAACAACAGTAACAAAAACAACTGTAACAATAACAACTGTAACAATAACAACTGTAACAATAACAACTGTAACAATAACAACTGTAACAATAACAACTGTAACAATAACAACTGTAACAAAAACAACTGTAACAATAACAACTGTAACAATAACAACAGTAACAATAACAACTGTAACAATAACAACTGTAACAATAACAACTGTAACAATAACAACTGTAACAATAACAACAGTAACAATAACAACAGTAACAAAAACAACTGTAACAATAACAACTGTAACAATAACAACTGTAACAATAACAACTGTAACAATAACAACTGTAACAATAACAACTGTAACAATAACAAAAACAACTGTAACAATAACAACTGTAACAATAACAACTGTAACAATAACAACTGTAACAATAACAACTGTAACAATAACAACTGTAACAATAACAACTGTAACAATAACAACTGTAACAATAACAACTGTAACAATAACAACTGTAACAATAACAACTGTAACAATAACAACTGTAACAATAACAACTGTAACAATAACAACTGTAACAATAACAACTGTAACAATAACAACTGTAACAATAACAACTGTAACAATAACAACAGTAACAAAAACAACTGTAACAATAACAACTGTAACAATAACAACTGTAACAATAACAACTGTAACAATAACAACTAACAATAACAACTGTAACAATAACAACTGTAACAATAACAACTGTAACAATAACAACAGTAACAAAAACAACTGTAACAATAACAACTGTAACAATAACAACTGTAACAATAACAACTGTAACAATAACAACTGTAACAATAACAACTGTAACAATAACAACTGTAACAAAAACAACTGTAACAATAACAACTGTAACAATAACAACTGTAACAATAACAACTGTAACAATAACAACTGTAACAATAACAACTGTAACAATAACAACTGTAACAATAACAACTGTAACAATAACAACTGTAACAATAACAACTGTAACAATAACAACTGTAACAATAACAACTGTAACAAAAACAACTGTAACAATAACAACTGTAACAATAACAACTGTAACAATAACAACTGTAACAATAGCAACAAAAGTAAGAACATCAACAAACCATAACAAAAGCAGGAAGAACAGCAGCAACTACAAAAGCAACTACAACAACAGCTACAACAATTTGGAGCAACAGCAAGAACTACAACAGCAAGAACTACAACAGCAAGAACTACAACAGCAAGAACTACAACAGCAAGAACTACAACAGCAAGAACTACAACAGCAGGAACTACAACAGCAAGAACTACAACAGCAGGAACTACAACAGGAAGAACTACAACAGCAAGAACTACAACAGCAAGAACTACAACAGCAAGAACTACAACAGCAAGAACTACAACAGCAGGAACTACAACAGTAAGAACTACAACAGCAAGAACTACAACAGCAAGAACTACAACAGCAAGAACTACAACAGCAAGAACTACAACAGCAAGAACTACAACAGCAAGAACTACAACAGCAGGAACTACAACAGGAAGAACTACAACAGCAAGAACTACAACAGCAAGAACTACAACAGCAAGAACTACAACAGCAGGAACTACAACAGGAAGAACTACAACAGCAAGAACTACAACAGCAAGAACTACAACAGCAGGAACTACAACAGCAAGAACTACAACAGCAGGAACTACAACAGTAAGAACTACAACAGCAGGAACTACAACAGGAAGAACTACAACAGCAAGAACTACAACAGCAGGAACTACAACAGGAAGAACTACAACAGCAGGAACTACAACAGCAAGAACTACAACAGCAGGAACTACAACAGCAAGAACTACAACAGCAGGAACTACAACAGGAAGAACTACAACAGCAAGAACTACAACAGCAAGAACTACAACAGCAGGAACTACAACAGGAAGAACTACAACAGCAAGAACTACAACAGCAAGAACTACAACAGCAAGAACTACAACAGCAAGAACTACAACAGCAGGAACTACAACAGGAAGAACTACAACAGCAAGAACTACAACAGCAGGAACTACAACAGGAAGAACTACAACAGCAGGAACTACAACTGCAAGAACTACAACAGCAAGAACTACAACAGCAAGAACTACAACAGCAGGAACTACAACAGGAAGAACTACAACAGCAGGAACTACAACAGCAAGAACTACAACAGCAAGAACTACAACAGCAAGAACTACAACAGCAAGAACTACAACAGCAAGAACTACAACAGCAGGAACTACAACAGCAAGAACTACAACAACAACAACTACAACAGCAAGAACTACAACAGCAACAACTACAACAGCAACAACTACAACAGCAACAACTACAACAGCAAGAACTACAACAGCAAGAACTACAACAGCAAGAACTACAACAGCAAGAACTACAACAGCAAGAACTACAACAGCAGGAACTACAACAGCAAGAACTACAACAGCAGGAACTACAACAGAAAGAACTACAACAGCAAGAACTACAACAGCAAGAGCTACAACAGCAAGAACTACAACAGCAAGAACTACAACAGCAAGAACTACAACAGCAAGAACTACAACAGCAAGAACTACAACAGCAAGAACAACAACAGCAAGAACTACAAAAGCAAGAACTACAACAGCAAGAACTACAACAGCAAGAACTACAACAGCAAGAACTACAACAGCAAGAACTACAACAGCAAGAACTACAACAGCAAGAACTACAACAGCAAGAACTACAACAGCAAGAACTACAACAGCAAGAACTACAACAACAACAACTACAACAGCAAGAACTACAACAGCAACAACTACAACAACAACAACTACAACAGCAAGAACTACAACAGCAAGAACTACAACAGCAAGAACTACAACAGCAACAACTACAACAGCAAGAACTACAACAACAAGAACTACAACAACAACAACAGCAATGACACTGACTCACAGAAAATATTGCATTCTTTAAGTACAATGCAAAAACTAAGCCATTACAAGCTGGCTAGCCAGATATATAATATCTGCAGCCAGATATATAATATCTGCAGCCAGATATATAATATCTGCAGCCAGATATATAATATCTGCAGCCAGATATATAATATCTGCAGCCAGATATATAATATCTGCAGCCAGATATATAATATCTTCAGCCAGATATATAATATCTGCAGCCAGATATATAATATCTGCAGCCAGATATATAATATCTGCAGCCAGATATATAATATCTGCAGCCAGATATATAATATCTGCAGCCAGATATATAATATCTGCAGCCAGATATATAATATCTGCAGCCAGATATATAATATCTGCAGCCAGATATATAATATCTGCAGCCAGATATATAATATCTGCAGCCAGATATATAATATCTGCAGCCAGATATATAATATCTGCAGCCAGATATATAATATCTGCAGCCAGATATATAATATCTGCAGCCAGATATATAATATCTGCAGCCAGATATATAATATCTGCAGCCAGATATATAATATCTGCAGCCAGATATATAATATCTGCAGCCAGATATATAATATCTGCAGCCAGATATATAATATCTGCAGCCAGATATACAATATCTGCAGCCAGATATATAATATCTGCAGCCAGATATACAATATCTGCAGCCAGATATACAATATCTGCAGCCAGATATATAATATCTGCAGCCAGATATATAATATCTGCAGCCAGATATACAATATCTGCAGCCAGATATATAATATCTGCAGCCAGATATATAATATCTCCAGCCAGATATATAATATCTGCAGCCAGATATATAATATCTGCAGCCAGATATATAATATCTGCAGCCAGATATATAATATCTGCAGCCAGATATATAATATCTGCAGCCAGATGTATAATATCTGCAGCCAGATATATAATATCTGCAGACAGATATATAATATCTACAGCCAGATGTATAATATCTGCAGCCAGATATATAATATCTGCAGCCAGATATATAATATCTGCAGCCAGATGTATAATATCTGCAGCCAGATATATAATATCTGCAGCCAGATATATAATATCTGCCGCCAGATGTATAATATCTGCAGCCAGATATATAATATCTGCAGCCAGATATATAATATCTGCCGCCAGATGTATAATATCTGCAGCCAGATATATAATATCTGCAGCCAGATATATAATATCTGCCGCCAGATGTATAATATCTGCAGCCAGATATATAATATCTGCAGCCAGATATATAATATCTGCAGCCAGATGTATAATATCTGCAGCCAGATATATAATATCTGCAGCCAGATATATAATATCTGCAGCCAGATATATAATATCTGCAGCCAGATATATAATATCTGCAGCCAGATATATAATATCTGCAGCCAGATATATAATATCTGCAGCCAGATATATAATATCTGCAGCCAGATATATAATATCTGCAGCCAGATATATAATATCTGCAGCCAGATATATAATATCTGCAGCCAGATATATAATATCTGCAGCCAGACATATAATATCTGCAGCCAGATATATAACATCTGCAGCCAGATATATAATATCTGCAGCCAGACATATAATATCTGCAGCCAGATATAGAATATCTGCAGCCAGACATATAATATCTGCACCCAGATATATAATATCTGCAGCCAGATATATAATATTTGCACCCAGATATATAATATCTGCACCCAGACATATAATATCTGCAGCCAGATATATAATATCTGCACCCAGACATATAATATCTGCACCCAGACATATAACATCTGCACCCAGACATATAATATCTGCACCCAGACATATAATATCTGCACCCAGACATATAATATCTGCACCCAGACATATAATATCTGCACCCAGACATATAATATCTGCACCCAGACATATAATATCTGCACCCAGACATATAATATCTGCACCCAGACATATAATATCTGCACCCAGACATATAATATCTGCACCCAGACATATAATATCTGCACCCAGACATATAATATCTGCACCCAGACATATAATATCTGCACCCAGACATATAATATCTGCACCCAGACATATAATATCTGCACCCAGACATATAATATCTGCACCCAGACATATAATATCTGCACCCAGACATATAATATCTGCACCCAGACATATAATATCTGCACCCAGACATATAATATCTGCACCCAGACATATAATATCTGCAGCCAGACATATAATATCTGCAGCCAGACATATAATATCTGCAGCCAGATATATAATATCTGCAGCCAGATATATAATATCTGCAGCCAGATATATAATATCTGCAGCCAGATATATAATATCTGCAGCCAGATATATAATATCTGCAGCCAGATATATAATATCTGCAGCCAGATATATAATATCTGCAGCAAGATATATAATATCTGCAGCCAGATATATAATATCTGCAGCCAGATATATAATATCTGCAGCCAGATATATAATATCTGCAGCCAGATATATAATATCTGCAGCCAGATATATAATATCTGCAGCCAGATATATAATATCTGCAGCCAGATATATAATATCTGCAGCCAGATATATAATATCTGCAGCCAGATATATAATATCTGCAGCCAGATATATAATATCTGCAGCCAGATATATAATATCTGCAGCCAGATATATAATATCTGCAGCCAGATATATAATATCTGCAGCCAGATATATAATATCTGCAGCCAGATATATAATATCTGCAGCCAGATATATAATATCTGCAGCCAGATATATAATATCTGCAGCCAGATATATAATATCTGCAGCCAGATATATAATATCTGCAGCCAGATATATAATATCTGCAGCCAGATATATAATATCTGCAGCCAGATATATAATATCTGCAGCCAGATATATAATATCTGCAGCCAGATATATAATATCTGCAGCCAGATATATAATATCTGCAGCCAGATATATAATATCTGCAGCCAGATATATAATATCTGCAGCCAGATATATAATATCTGCAGCCAGATATATAATATCTGCAGCCAGATATATAATATCTGCAGCCAGATATATAATATCTGCAGCCAGATATATAATATCTCCAGCCAGATATATAATATCTGCCGCCAGATATACAATATCTGCAGCCAGATATATAATATCTGCAGCCAGATATATAATATCTGCAGCCAGATATACAATATCTGCAGCCAGATATACAATATCTGCAGCCAGATATATAATATCTGCAGCCAGATATATAATATCTCCAGCCAGATATATAATATCTGCAGCCAGATATATAATATCTGCAGCCAGATATATAATATCTGCAGCCAGATATATAATATCTGCAGCCAGATATATAATATCTGCAGCCAGATGTATAATATCTGCAGCCAGATATATAATATCTGCAGACAGATATATAATATCTACAGCCAGATGTATAATATCTGCAGCCAGATATATAATATCTGCAGCCAGATATATAATATCTGCAGCCAGATGTATAATATCTGCAGCCAGATATATAATATCTGCAGCCAGATATATAATATCTGCCGCCAGATGTATAATATCTGCAGCCAGATATATAATATCTGCAGCCAGATATATAATATCTGCCGCCAGATGTATAATATCTGCAGCCAGATATATAATATCTGCAGCCAGATATATAATATCTGCCGCCAGATGTATAATATCTGCAGCCAGATATATAATATCTGCAGCCAGATATATAATATCTGCAGCCAGATGTATAATATCTGCAGCCAGATATATAATATCTGCAGCCAGATATATAATATCTGCAGCCAGATATATAATATCTGCAGCCAGATATATAATATCTGCAGCCAGATATATAATATCTGCAGCCAGATATATAATATCTGCAGCCAGATATATAATATCTGCAGCCAGATATATAATATCTGCAGCCAGATATATAATATCTGCAGCCAGATATATAATATCTGCAGCCAGATATATAATATCTGCAGCCAGACATATAATATCTGCAGCCAGATATATAACATCTGCAGCCAGATATATAATATCTGCAGCCAGACATATAATATCTGCAGCCAGATATAGAATATCTGCAGCCAGACATATAATATCTGCACCCAGATATATAATATCTGCAGCCAGATATATAATATTTGCACCCAGATATATAATATCTGCACCCAGACATATAATATCTGCAGCCAGATATATAATATCTGCACCCAGACATATAATATCTGCACCCAGACATATAACATCTGCACCCAGACATATAATATCTGCACCCAGACATATAATATCTGCACCCAGACATATAATATCTGCACCCAGACATATAATATCTGCACCCAGACATATAATATCTGCACCCAGACATATAATATCTGCACCCAGACATATAATATCTGCACCCAGACATATAATATCTGCACCCAGACATATAATATCTGCACCCAGACATATAATATCTGCACCCAGACATATAATATCTGCACCCAGACATATAATATCTGCACCCAGACATATAATATCTGCACCCAGACATATAATATCTGCACCCAGACATATAATATCTGCACCCAGACATATAATATCTGCACCCAGACATATAATATCTGCACCCAGACATATAATATCTGCACCCAGACATATAATATCTGCACCCAGACATATAATATCTGCAGCCAGACATATAATATCTGCAGCCAGACATATAATATCTGCAGCCAGATATATAATATCTGCAGCCAGATATATAATATCTGCAGCCAGATATATAATATCTGCAGCCAGATATATAATATCTGCAGCCAGATATATAATATCTGCAGCCAGATATATAATATCTGCAGCCAGATATATAATATCTGCAGCCAGATATATAATATCTGCAGCCAGATATATAATATCTGCAGCCAGATATATAATATCTGCAGCCAGATATATAATATCTGCAGCCAGATATATAATATCTGCAGCCAGATATATAATATCTGCAGCCAGATATATAATATCTGCAGCCAGATATATAATATCTGCAGCCAGATATATAATATCTGCAGCCAGATATATAATATCTGCAGCCAGATATATAATATCTGCAGCCAGATATATAATATCTGCAGCCAGATATATAATATCTGCAGCCAGATATATAATATCTGCAGCCAGATATATAATATCTGCAGCCAGATATATAATATCTGCAGCCAGATATATAATATCTGCAGCCAGATATATAATATCTGCAGCCAGATATATAATATCTGCAGCCAGATATATAATATCTGCAGCCAGATATATAATATCTGCAGCCAGATATATAATATCTGCAGCCAGATATACAATATCTGCAGCCAGATATATAATATCTGCAGCCAGATATACAATATCTACAGCGAGATATACAATATCTGCAGCCAGATATATAATATCTGCAGCCAGATATACAATATCTGCAGCCAGATATACAATATCTGCAGCCAGATATATAATATCTGCAGCCAGATATATAATATCTCCAGCCAGATATATAATATCTGCAGCCAGATATATAATATCTGCAGCCAGATATATAATATCTGCAGCCAGATATATAATATCTGCAGCCAGATATATAATATCTGCAGCCAGATGTATAATATCTGCAGCCAGATATATAATATCTGCAGCCAGATATATAATATCTACAGCCAGATGTATAATATCTGCAGCCAGATATATAATATCTGCAGCCAGATATATAATATCTGCAGCCAGATGTATAATATCTGCAGCCAGATATATAATATCTGCAGCCAGATATATAATATCTGCCGCCAGATGTATAATATCTGCAGCCAGATATATAATATCTGCAGCCAGATATATAATATCTGCCGCCAGATGTATAATATCTGCAGCCAGATATATAATATCTGCAGCCAGATATATAATATCTGCCGCCAGATGTATAATATCTGCAGCCAGATATATAATATCTGCAGCCAGATATATAATATCTGCAGCCAGATGTATAATATCTGCAGCCAGATATATAATATCTGCAGCCAGATATATAATATCTGCAGCCAGATATATAATATCTGCATCCAGATATATAATATCTGCAGCCAGATATATAATATCTGCAGCCAGATATATAATATCTGCAGCCAGATATATAATATCTGCAGCCAGATATATAATATCTGCAGCCAGATATATAATATCTGCAGCCAGATATATAATATCTGCAGCCAGATATATAATATCTGCAGCCAGATATATAATATCTGCAGCCAGATATATAATATCTGCAGCCAGATATATAATATCTGCAGCCAGACATATAATATCTGCAGCCAGATATATAACATCTGCAGCCAGATATATAATATCTGCAGCCAGACATATAATATCTGCAGCCAGATATAGAATATCTGCACCCAGATATATAATATCTGCAGCCAGACATATAATATCTGCAGCCAGATATATAATATCTGCAGCCAGATATATAATATCTGCAGCCAGACATATAATATCTGCAGCCAGATATATAATATCTGCAGCCAGATATATAATATCTGCAGCCAGATATATAATATCTGCAGCCAGATATATAATATCTGCAGCCAGATATATAATATCTGCAGCCAGATATATAATATCTGCAGCCAGATATATAATATCTGCAGCCAGATATATAATATCTGCAGCCAGATATATAATATCTGCAGCCAGATATATAATATCTGCAGCCAGATATATAATATCTGCAGCCAGATATATAATATCTGCAGCCAGATATATAATATCTGCAGCCAGATATATAATATCTGCAGCCAGATATATAATATCTGCAGCCAGATATATAATATCTGCAGCCAGACATATAATATCTGCAGCCAGACATATAATATCTGCAGCCAGACATATAATATCTGCAGCCAGACATATAATATCTGCAGCCAGACATATAATATCTGCAGCCAGACATATAATATCTGCAGCCAGACATATAATATCTGCAGCCAGACATATAATATCTGCAGCCAGACATATAATATCTGCAGCCAGACATATAATATCTGCAGCCAGACATATAATATCTGCAGCCAGACATATAATATCTGCAGCCAGACATATAATATCTGCAGCCAGACATATAATATCTGCAGCCAGACATATAATATCTGCAGCCAGACATATAATATCTGCAGCCAGACATATAATATCTGCAGCCAGACATATAATATCTGCAGCCAGACATATAATATCTGCAGCCAGACATATAATATCTGCAGCCAGACATATAATATCTGCAGCCAGACATATAATATCTGCAGCCAGACATATAATATCTGCAGCCAGATATATAATATCTGCAGCCAGACATATAATATCTGCAGCCAGACATATAATATCTGCAGCCAGACATATAATATCTGCAGCCAGACATATAATATCTGCAGCCAGACATATAATATCTGCAGCCAGACATATAATATCTGCAGCCAGACATATAATATCTGCAGCCAGACATATAATATCTGCAGCCAGACATATAATATCTGCAGCCAGACATATAATATCTGCAGCCAGACATATAATATCTGCAGCCAGACATATAATATCTGCAGCCAGACATATAATATCTGCAGCCAGACATATAATATCTTCAGTTAGACATATAATATCTGCAGCCAGACACATAATATCTGCAGCCAGACATATAATATCTGCAGCCAGACATATAATATCTGCAGCCAGACATATAATATCTGCAGCCAGACATATAATATCTGCAGCCAGACATATAATATCTGCAGCCAGATATATAATATCTGCAGCCAGACATATAATATCTGCAGCCAGACATATAATATCTGCAGCCATACATATAATATCTGCAGCCAGACATATAATATCTGCAGCCAGACATATAATATCTGCAGCCAGATATATAATATCTGCAGCCAGACATATAATATCTGCAGCCAGACATATAATATCTGCAGCCAGATATATAATATCTGCAGCCAGACATATAATATCTGCAGCCAGACATATAATATCTGCAGCCAGATATATAATATCTGCAGCCAGACATATAATATCTGCAGCCAGACATATAATATCTGCAGCCAGACATATAATATCTGCAGCCAGACATATAATATCTGCAGCCAGACATATAATATCTGCAGCCAGACATATAATATCTGCAGCCAGACATATAATATCTGCAGCCAGACATATAATATCTGCAGCCAGACATATAATATCTGCAGCCAGACATATAATATCTGCAGCCAGACATATAATATCTGCAGCCAGACATATAATATCTGCAGCCAGACATATAATATCTGCAGCCAGACATATAATATCTGCAGCCAGACATATAATATCTGCAGCCAGACATATAATATCTGCAGCCAGATATATAATATCTGCAGCCAGACATATAATATCTGCAGCCAGACATATAATATCTGCAGCCAGATATATAATATCTGCAGCCAGACATATAATATCTGCAGCCAGATATATAATATCTGCAGCCAGATATATAATATCTGCAGCCAGACATATATTATCTGCAGCCAGACATATAATATCTGCAGCCAGATATATAATATCTGCAGCCAGACATATAATATCTGCAGCCAGACATATAATATCTGCAGCCAGATATATAATATCTGCACCCAGACATATAATATCTGCAGCCAGACATATAATATCTGCAGCCAGATATATAATATCTGCACCCAGACATATAATATCTGCAGCCAGACATATAATATCTGTAGCCAGATATATAATATCTGCACCCAGACATATAATATCTGCAGCCAGACATATAATATCTGCAGCCAGATATATAATATCTGCACCCAGACATATAATATCTGCAGCCAGACATATAATATCTGCAGCCAGATATATAATATCTGCACCCAGACATATAATATCTGCAGCCAGACATATAATATCTGCAGCCAGATATATAATATCTGCACCCAGACATATAATATCTGCAGCCAGACATATAATATCTGCAGCCAGATATATAATATCTGCACCCAGATATATAATATCTGCAGCCAGATATATAATATCTGCACCCAGATATATAATATCTGCACCCAGATATATAATATCTGCAGCCAGATATATAATATCTGCACCCAGATATATAATATCTGCACCCAGATATATAATATCTGCAGCCAGATATATAATATCTGCACCCAGATATATAATATCTGCACCCAGATATATAATATCTGCAGCCAGATATATAATATCTGCACCCAGATATATAATATCTGCACCCAGATATATAATATCTGCAGCCAGATATATAATATCTGCACCCAGATATATAACATCTGTACCCAGATATATAATATCTGCAGCCAGATATATAATATCTGCACCCAGATATATAATATCTGCACCCAGATATATAATATCTGCAGCCAGATATATAATATCTGCACCCAGATATATAATATCTGCAGCCAGATATATAATATCTGCAGCCAGATATATAATATCTGAAGCCAGATATATAATATCTGCAGCCAGATATATAATATCTGCACCCAGATATATAATATCTGCAGCCAGATATATAATATCTGCAGCCGGATATATAATATCTGCACCCAGATATATAATATCTGCAGCCAGATATATAATATCTGCAGCCGGATATATAATATCTGCACCCAGATATATAATATCTGCAGCCAGATATATAATATCTGCAGCCAGATATATAATATCTGCAGCCAGATATATAATATCTGCAGCCAGATATATAATATCTGCAGCCAGATATATAATATCTGCAGCCAGATATATAATATCTGCAGCCAGATATATAATATCTGCACCCAGATATATAATATCTGCACCCAGATATATAATATCTGCAGCCAGATATATAATATCTGCAGCCAGATATATAATATCTGCACCCAGATATATAATATCTGCAGCCAGATATATAATATCTGCAGCCAGATATATAATATCTGCACCCAGATATATAATATCTGCAGCCAGATATATAATATCTGCACCCAGATATATAATATCTGCACCCAGATATATAATATCTGCACCCAGATATATAATATCTGCAGCCAGATATATAATATCTACACCCAGATATATAATATCTGCAGCCAGATATATAATATCTGCAGCCAGATATATAATATCTGCACCCAGATATATAATATCTGCAGCCAGATATATAATATCTGCAGCCAGATATATAATATCTGCAGCCAGATATATAATATCTGCAGCCAGATATATAATATCTGCAGCCAGATATATAATATCTGCAGCCAGATATATAATATCTGCAGCCAGATATATAATATCTGCAGCCAGATATATAATATCTGCAGCCAGATATATAATATCTGCAGCCAGATATATAATATCTGCAGCCAGATATATAATATCTGCAGCCAGATATATAATATCTGCAGCCAGATATATAATATCTGCAGCCAGATATATAATATCTGCAGCCAGATATATAATTTCTGTAGCCAGATATATAATATCTGCAGTCAGATATATAATATCTGCAGCCAGATATATAATATCCGCAGCCAGATATATAATATCTGCAGCCAGATATATAATATCTGCAAACTGATATATAACATCTGCAGCCAGATATATAACATCTGCAGCCAGATATATAATGTCTGCAGCCAGATTATAATATCTGCAGCCAGAGATATAACATCTGCAGCCAGATATATAATATCTGCAGCCAGATATATAATATCTGCATCCAGATATATAATATCTGCATCCAGATATATAATATCTGCATCCAGATATATAATATCTGCAGCCAGATATATAATATCTGCAGCCAGATGTATAACACCTGTAGCCAGATACATAACACCTGCAGCCAGTTATATAACATCTGCAGCCAGATATACAACATCTGCAGCCAGATACATAACACCTGCAGCCAAATATATAACACCTGCAGCCAGATGTATAACACCTGTAGCCAGATACATAACACCTGCAGCCAGTTATATAACATCTGCAGCCAGATATACAACACCTGCAGCCAGAAATAGCCGCTGGACGCCTCCCCGGGAACGAGTGACGTCACTTCCGCTTCCACACCGCTATTTGTGACGTCATTTCCGGTCATACAAAATGGGTGTTGGAAAAATATGTATCGCTTTTTTTTTTTTTTTTTTTTTTTTTTTTTTTTTTTTTTTTTTTTTTTTTGTGTGTGTGCGTGTGTGTGTGTGTGTGTGTGTGATGAGATTACAAAAACCGTCAAAATAAAAACAAATGACTCCTTTCCAACTTTACTTTCTCCAGTAAAAAATAAAGTGAAGCTTATAATTACACTCCCAGGCTGGAGTGTAGCTGCCAGAACTCTCTCACAGAAAGCCTTCCCTCCAGAACCATCATATCAACCAGGCTTGTTATCCTACAAACTAAGGTGCAAACCAATTTACTCTTTTCGTAAGTTTTCGAATTCACACATTCTCAATTCGCAAGATTTTATCGGCAAAATAGAGGACCGTCTCTGTTTCTCCTGGACTCTGTATGATGTATTCAGTTAGACCTCAACGTTTTTTTAATTCTCTAACCAAAGTCAAAGTCAAAGATTTATTTCCACGTGATACAATGTGTGTACAGAAGTGGGTGACATTTGGTTGTGCATGCAGAAAGCCGATGGTTATGAAGAGTATTTCGGGCCGGTGTCACTCTTCATTCTTCAGAGAATCTGTTGCCTTTGAGAAGCTCTGTTATTCTTCGTCTTTGCCTATAGAGGGCACGCCTCTCTCTTTCCAAGCAACATCTTGTTCTCCATAACGTGTGTGTCTGGATCATACTTCTAATGTTATTGGGTTCATCCTCTCGATATACTGGCTATGACTACGTTTTGCTGATCATGACCAGAGGGAATGCATGACTGAACTACTGTGTTGTAGTCTGAGTTAACTGTTTTTGACAGAATAATACTCCGAACCAGGTCTCCATTATTAGTGATTATAGGTTCTAAGGTATTTTCTAATCTAACAGGTTCTGCAGTTCGCTGGATGATTCTCAGTAGTTCAGTTGTGTGAGAATGTTCTTCTGAACTAGCTTGAGTGTTCTTCTAAACTAGCTTGAGTGTTCTTCTGAACTACCTTGAGTGTTCTTCTGAACTACATTGAGTGTTCTTCTGAACTACCTTGAGTGTTCTTCTGAACTACCTTGAGTGTTCTTCTGAACTAGCTTGAGTGTTCTTCTGAACTAGCTTTCGGGATTCTTTCTGCTATTCGTCTTCGCTACATTCTTCTTGCATATTCGAGGCTGGGTTTGACAGGTCTTCAAGACAGTGCTCATTTTTCAGTCGTTGCTCTCTGAACTACAGGGAACCACATCGTTGAACTACTGGGAACCACATCGTTGAACTACTGGGAACCACATCGTTGAACTACTGGGAACCACATCTTTCAACTACTGGGAACCACATCGTTGAACTACTGGGAACCACATCTTTCAACTACTGGGAACCACATCGTTGAACTACTGGGAACCACATCGTTGAACTACTGGGAACCACATCGTTGAACTACTGGGAACCACATCGTTGAACTACTGGGAACCACATCGTTGAACTACTGGGAACCACATCGTTGAACTACTGGGAACCACATCGTTGAACTACTGGGAACCACATCGTTGAACTACTGGGAACCACATCGTTGAACTACTGGGAACCACATCGTTGAACTACTGGGAACCACATCGTTGAACTACTGGGAACCACATCTTTCAACTACTGGGAACCACATCGTTGAACTACTGGGAACCACATCGTTGAACTACTGGGAACCACATCGTTGAACTACTGGGAACCACATCGTTGAACTACTGGGAACCACATCGTTGAACTACTGGGAACCACATCGTTGAACTACTGGGAACCACATCGTTGAACTACTGGGAACCACATCGTTGAACTACTGGGAACCACATCGTTGAACTACTGGGAACCACATCGTTGAACTACTGGGAACCACATCGTTGAACTACTGAGAACCACATCGTTGAACTACTGGGAACCACATCTTTCAACTACTGGGAACCACATCGTTGAACTACTGGGAACCACATCTTTCAACTACTGGGAACCACATCGTTGAACTACAGGGAACCACATCGTTGAACTACTGGGAACCACATCGTTGAACTACTGGGAACCACATCGTTGAACTACTGGGAACCACATCGTTGAACTACTGGGAACCACATCGTAGAACTACTGGGAACCAGATCGTTGAACTACTGGGAACCACATCGTTGAACTACTGGGAACCACATCGTTGAACTACTGGGAACCACATCGTTGAACTACTGGGAACCACATCGTAGAACTACTGGGAACCACATCGTTGAACTACTGGGAACCACATCTTTCAACTACTGGGAACCACATCTTTCAACTACTGGGAACCACATCTTTCAACTACTGGGAACCACATCTTTCAACTACTGGGAACCACATCTTTCAACTACTGGGAACCACATCGTTGAACTACTGGGAACCACATCGTTGAACTACTGGGAACCACATCGTAGAACTACTGGGAACCACATCGTTGAACTACTGGGAACCACATCTTTCAACTACTGGGAACCACATCTTTCAACTACTGGGAACCACATCTTTCAACTACTGGGAACCACATCTTTCAACTACTGGGAACCACATCTTTCAACTACTGGGAACCACATCGTTGAACTACTGGGAACCACATCGTAGAACTACTGGGAACCACATCGTTGAACTACTGGGAACCACATCTTTCAACTACTGGGAACCACATCTTTCAACTACTGGGAACCACATCTTTCAACTACTGGGAACCACATCTTTCAACTACTGGGAACCACATCTTTCAACTACTGGGAACCACATCGTTGAACTACTGGGAACCACATCGTTGAACTACTGGGAACCACATCGTAGAACTACTGGGAACCACATCGTTGAACTACTGGGAACCACATCTTTCAACTACTGGGAACCACATCTTTCAACTACTGGGAACCACATCTTTCAACTACTGGGAACCACATCTTTCAACTACTGGGAACCACATCGTTGAACTACTGGGAACCACATCGTTGAACTACTGGGAACCACATCGTAGAACTACTGGGAACCACATCGTTGAACTACTGGGAACCACATCTTTCAACTACTGGGAACCACATCTTTCAACTACTGGGAACCACATCTTTCAACTACTGGTAACCACATCTGACGTATTATATACCAGACTTAGATTCTCAGTTTTAACCCCCGGAGCTACGACCACATTAAGGACCCTAATGGAAATAAGACAGTGTGTCTTACTTTCTTTGTGTTTTCTTGGGTAATTTACACTAAGTATGATACTTGTACTTATGTGTACCTATGCCTAGATAAACTTACTTATTTGCTTATTCGTGGTGATCAGTAAGTCAGTGCTTATAAGCGGCTCTAAAATATATAACAACTGCCTTTATAAAACGTAAATTGCTTGACTAACATCTCAGAGGGCCAGTGTAAACCTTATGCTACATCCATCTTTGACGTGAGATCACTCAGCTCACACACTGACGTCCGGGAATGGATCCCCCGGTACGGGTGGAAAATATTAGGGCTTAGTTTCATATGACACCTGCTGTCCCTGTTCATCTATCATTAAAATGGGTACCTGGGTGTTAGTCGACTGGTGTGGGTCGCATCCTGGGGCAAAATTAACCTAATTTGCGGGAAATGCTCTGCATAACAAGGGGTTTTCTATATAGTAGTATGTCAGTGATGTCAGCTATGGTCTGTATACCTTGTATATGTACTTGTAGAAATAACGATAATATTATTATTATTATTATTATTATTATTATTATTATTATTATTATTATTACTATTATTATTATTATTATTATTATTATTATTATTATTATTATTATTATTACATGTTCCAACACTGTGACTTGGTGGGGGGAGGTTAAGGGAGGGGGGCGTGACAGTGGGTATTGTTCCTTCCCACTATCCCCAACTTCTAACCATAACAATAAAACCAGCGAGGCTGCCACTAATGTGCACTTTGAGTGCTTCCCTAGAGTGCACACATAGACAGAAACTTACACGCACACACACACACACACACACACACACACACACACACAGCGGTCAGTGAAGAGGCGGGACCAGGAGCTCAGTCTCAACCCCTGAAAGCACACTTAAGTGAGTACACACGGAACTGAACTAACAAGGTGGACAGAGGCAGGATGTTCCAGAGATGGGACACAGCAACAAGGAAAGTTGAAAGCTGAAGACTTAGGTGAGTCAAAGGGATGTTAGGAAGTGTTTTTTTCAGTCACAGAGTTGTCAGGGAGCGGAATAGTCTAGCAAGTGAAGTAGTGGAGGCAGGAACCATACATGGTTTTAAGACGAGGTATGATAAATCTCATGGTACAGGGAGAGAGTGGACCTAGTAGCGATCAGTGAAGAGGCGGGGCCAGGAGCTATGACTCGACCCTGCAACCACAAACAGGTGAATACGAATAGGTGAGTACACACACACACACAGAAGAGTCAAGCAGGAAGCCAAGTATAAACATCACCCCCCCCCCCCACTTCTCTAACCCCTTCCCTCTCTCACCAATTCCACCCCCCCCCATGACCTATACCACGTTAAGCGAATTTCCACAACCTCGCTCATCCGGCCCAAAACATTTCCGGATGAGAGCGTCGGGCGAATTGGATCCAAAGATTCATTAGTTATTCGATTATCCGGACCAGTCCGGCGGTGAGGTCGGTAATCCATCCCTGGATAATGGAATCCGGTTAAGTAATTATCTGTTATCCTAACCGGCCATAAATTTAGCCTCAGGGTGCAACCCGTGTTTTATCCGGAATTGCGTTAGCTCTAACGAGCGCTTGTTCCGGGCAGTGACTTCGTTATGTCTTGTCAGCTGATGATAATTAAGTTATAATGTATGTTTACGTACGCATAACCGGATAACTGAGAAGTGACTCACTGGCTGTGAACTACCTTTAACTGGCTGCGAGTTACCCACAACCGGTTGTAAGCTATCATCCTCAACCGATTTCTAACAAATTGTGACATTTTATCCAAAGTAACAACCAGCTACGAGAGAAGATATCGTTATCCATTTAGTTATCCTAAGTAACCATAAGCTTGATGTAGACACATCAATGTTTGTCCAGACTGGTGGAGTAATGAATGTGAAATGAATGCAAGTCGCTGACATCAATTGTTTAGAGCGTCACTCGAGAGAGAAGAGAGAGAAGAGTGACGTCTTCACGCATTGTAGCCTTACTGATATCTCACCGACATCGCACTGAAATCTTACTTACATCGCACTTATACCTCACTGACATCGCAATGATACCTCACTGACATCGCACTGATAGCTCAGACATCGCACTGATACCTCACTGACATCGCGCTGAAATCTCATTGACATCGCACTAACATCACATCAATACCTGTGAGTTGTGCGTTCTCCGCTCACTTCCGCTCTCACGTGCCACTATGTACGTTCCGCACTAGCCGGCAGTCACGCTGTTCCAGTGTCCAGATATCACCGTAAAGCGTCCGGCAACCATGAACTAACCACTGTAAACAACAGTGATTTCAGTGGCTTTGATTCAGTTCCACGTAATCCGTAATTTACCATTCAGAACCACTGTAGTAACTATAGAGTTATACAACCAGCCTACCTAGCAGTAGGCTGGATGAAGGAGACACATAGGCCTACCTATCTGGAGGGTGTTCCGGGGGCCAACGCCCCCTCCCTGGCCTACTCGTGACTCACAGCTGAAGAGTTCAGTCACACAGGGCAGCTTAACACTAAACTATTACCAATTTGACCAGTGTTCAATGGGTACGAACAAATTTTGTTTATTTTATTTCTGCCTGTGGCTCGACGATGGTTCAGGATGGAACGAAACGTCGTTATGAGAAGGTTCCTGTCCCCAGTGAGGCTTCTCGGTGAATTTGTGACCTAACTTCGTAATTAACACATAACTAATATAGTTTGTGGAACTCACACACGTCCTCCCTCGAAATACTTTCACTCTCTCTCTCTCTCTCATAATTTTCTCATAATCTCATGAATCTATTTTATAATGAATTTGCACTTGGAAATCGTCAGATTAAATTCTCTCTCTGGTTATTATCCGAAAATCTGTTGGTTGGTAGGTGGCAACGCAAGAGGCGTGAGGGAAGGTGACCTTTGGTGCCGCCAGGAAGCTCATCCCAGGAATATGAGAGACATTCCTGAACGTCAACAACTCCCCCGCAACGTACAGATCTCAATCTGAACCATTTGTCTACAGATCTCAATGGCAGCGAGCAGACCCAACTAACTTCCTGATGGATAATGTATATTTGATTCTGCTTCACTCTCAGTGTCAAAAATGTTGGAATTGCTGGGGATTTCAACCAGCATTTTATACAGAGGGATTTTGATGAACTTCTTGCAGCGTTCGACAAGAAATACTTCGCAGCTTTCCCCACTCATATCTCTGGCTCCTTCCTCGACACGGTAATGTTGTTTATTTGAAAGGATAGTCGCTTGCAAGCCTCTTGACCATGTTGGTTCATCTCACCACAAGGCTGTCTTTACGACACAACATGGTTGTGAGAGAAAGAAAACTGGCTAGCGCTGTGTTCATAGCTTGGCTCCCCAGACTGGAATGCTTTTCTCAAAGGTGAAATTGATAGCCAAGTGAACTCCTTCACTGAACATAACCTTATCCTCCAACACAAATACATCATTCATCGACAGTATGAAACGAAGCCTTCAGATCAAATTAGGTTTGTCGAGAGGTGGCTAGTGCTAAGTACAAGGTTTGCAGAGGGTACAAGAGGTATCCCGCTACTTACAGCAGGAGCCTCCAGAGGCAAGCCTATTGACGAATGGAAGTGGTCCAAACCTGACACAAAAAGACAACTGGCATTAGGAAGACTGGGCTCAAAAATCTGGTCAAGGATGGTCAAAGATACCCATCTGATGAAATCATTCCACCTCTAAACTGACAGTAGTCATCAGTTGGTTGAAAATTTTGCTGCCAAGATGCAAATCCGTGAGCCAGTTAGAAAGTCTCTTTTTCTAGCCGCAAGAACTGTGTCAAAGTTGCCACAGTATCAGGTACGTCTCCCTAAATCCTTGGAGCGAAAAAAAACAAGGCTTACATAAGATTACTGAGTAAATATGCTGACCAGTTAGCATCACCTCTAACTCGCTTCTATCAACACTGCCTAGCACAAGTAAACGACATTCATTGTGGAATAAGGGAGAACCGTGTGATAAACAACAACCATACACCAGTGTCATTCCTGTAAATCACTAGCAAAATTCTTGAGACAATAATCTCACGGGCATATGACAAGATCTTTTGACTATCACTCACTTTTTTGTGACCGTCAATACGGCTTAAGTAAAGACCACTCTGCAGCTGATCTGTTAAACCTCTCCACTATGTGGCACCAGTCACTGGATGAATACAAGGTCAACTGTGTAGCAGCACTGGACATTGATGGTGTTTTCGATCGAGTATGGCGCCAGGGACTCTTGGCTTAATTGCAAGCACTTGGAGTCTCTGGCTTTGTACTATGCCTCCTTAGTGATTACCTATCAGGTATATTTTTAAGAGCAGTTATCAGCAAGATAATAGAGTGTCTTGTTGACATTCTATTGGTGCCAGTGTTCCAAGGGTAAATGTGCTGGGTTCATATGGAATGTCTACTTCAATGACCTACTTCCCCTCATCTCAGAATCTTATACCTATGTAGATGACTGTAATTTAATATTTACTTATGCAAGAGAGGAAATGCCAGCTACTCTCAGGAATATTAATTACCAACATACAACTACATCAACCTGGGACACAACAGGGCAGGTTACATTTGCTTCTGAGAAAACATAAATGATGATGGTCTCTAGACAGCATGATGGAGCTGTGGTAGTCTGAGAGAGAGAGAGAGAGAGAGAGAGAGAGAGAGAGAGAGAGAGAGAGAGAGAGAGAGAGAGAGAGAGAGAGAGAGAGAGAGAGAGAGAGAGAGAGAGAGAGAGGGAGAGGGAGAGAGAGAGAGCACACAACAGTACTTCTCACAACATCCTTGTCCTACATTTCCTCCCCTACACTTTCCCTTTCCTTCTCCCACAACACCCCCCTCCCTCCCCACAACCCCACCCTCCCCACCACCACTCGCTCCCTCCCCACCACTCCTCACTGCTTACAAAACATGGTGACATTTAAATTTCCTCCCTCCTCATGACTCCCCAGGGATGACCAGAGACTCCCCTCCTTCTCTCCCTCCTTCTCTCCCTTCCTCCCCTCCTTTTTTTGTATCGGGAAATGAGTGGGAGGGAAGAAGGGATGGGAGGGCTTGGGGTATGTAAAGGGATGGGGGGGGAGAGAATGGTGGGATGCAGATAGGTATGTGAGAAAGGGGGAAGGAAGGCTGGGATGAGGATAGACAGACGAACAGATTAGGTGAGATGAGGACTGACAGATAGATGGACGGACTAAGTGTAATCAGGGAGACATAATGGGAGCGGTGAAGCGGGTGGATAGTGTGTGAGGAAATGGCGGTGATGGTGAAGCATGTAGACAATGTATAGGGGAAGGGATGATGGAGTGGTTGGATAGGGAAAGAAGGGTGGACGGTAGAGTGGACACTTGACAAGCTATGGGGAGAGAGAGAGAGAGAGAGAGAGAGAGAGAGAGAGAGAGAGAGAGAGAGTATGGAACACATTCGTACAGCATAATGATGTCAACGAGATAAAGTCAGTTGATCAAATGAAAATGCTGGCCCACAGATGGCTCCAACTTCATCCTGTTCCCTACTTGTATGTCTCATAACAATAAAAATGCTTTCAAATGAGCTGATGTAGGTAACAGCTCTTAGCTTGCCAATAAAGTTAGGAATCCTTAACCTGTAATATAGCTGTCAATAAAGCTAGGGATCCTTAACCTTGTCAAACCCTGTGTAAAAAAAAAAAAAAAAAAAAAAAAAAAAAAAAAAAAAAAAAAAAAAAAAAAAAAAAAAAAAAGAGAGAGAGAGAGAGAGAGAGAGAGAGAGAGAGAGAGAGAGAGAGAGAGAGAGAGAGAGTGTGTGTTATGGATACTATGAACGACACAGTTGACGCCCTCCCTCTCAGAGGTAAAATCAACAGTGTTACCAAGAACAAACACGCAAGAGAGTGCACACTGAATATTACTACTAAAAACAGAGTGCACGAAGCCACCATACAAACAATCCTGCATTTGAGACTGTGTGTGGAGGTGGTGATGGGGGGGGGGAGGGTAGACAAACCAGCCTAATTTAACCCTTCTTGGAGAATAAGAAACGTGTGCAACACTTGGGGAACTTTATTGTGGAGACGTTTCGGTTCTTTATCAGACTTCCTCAGTCCAGTGCAGAGAAGAATGATTAAAGATCAGGAGGAGTTTGAGATAATTAGTCCCTCAGCCCGGAGTCGATGTATTCAGTCTATCAGTCTTCAGGAATGTACAGAATGTATTGTACATCAGTATGTTAATCTGTTCTCAAGACTGACTGACTACATCGACCATGATACGAATGTACACAACACATTACTACGAATGTACACAACACATTGCTACGAATGTACACAACACATTACTACGAATGTACACAACACATTACTACGAATGTACACAACACATTACTACGAATGTACACACCACATTACTACGAATGTACACAACACATTACTACGAATGTACACAACACATTACTACGAATGTACACAACACATTACTACGAATGTACACAACACATTACTACGAATGTACACAACACATTACTACGAATGTACACAGCACATTACTACGAATGTACACAGCACATTACTACGAATGTACACACCACATTACTACGAATGTACACAGCACATTACTACGAATGTACACAACACATTACTACGAATGTACACAACACATTACTACGAATGTACACACCACATTACTACGAATGTACACAGCACATTACTACGAATGTACACAACACATTACTACGAATGTACACAACACATTACTACGAATGTACACAACACATTACTACGAATGTACACAACACATTACTACGAATGTACACACCACATTACTACGAATGTACACAACACATTACTACGAATGTACACAACACATTACTACGAATGTACACAACACATTACTACGAATGTACACAACACATTGCTACGAATGTACACAACACATTACTACGAATGTACACAACACATTACTAGAAAAAAGTCACATGTACAGCTAACGTGACATTTATTGCGGCAACGTTTCACTCCTAGAGAGCGAAACGTTGTCACGATAAAAGTCACATTAGTTGTATTAGTGTCATCTTAACCAAGATAATGTCAATAGTTGTACCAACATTATTACCTGGAACAACACCACTGTACGTTTATGTACTTTAGTAGAACAAGTACAAGGACAGGACAAGAGTAACAAGGACAGTACCAGAGTAACAAGGACAGGACAAGAGTAACAAGGACAGTACCAGAGTAACAAGGACAGGACAAGAGTAACAAGGACAGTACCAGAGTAATAAGGACAGGACAAGAGTAAGAAGGACAGGACAAGAGTAACAAGGACAGTACAAGAGTAACAAGGACAGTACAAGAGTAACAAGGACAGGACAAGAATAACAAGGACAGTACCAGAGTAACAAGGACAGAACATGAGTAACAAGGATAGTACCAGAGTAACAAGGACAGGACAAGAGTAACAAGGACAGAACAAGAGTAACAAGGGCAGTACAAGAGTAACAAGGGCAGTACAAGAGTAACAAGGACAGTACAAGAGTAACAAGGACAGTACAAGAGTAATAAGGACAGAACAAGAGTAACAAGGACAGTACCAGAGTAACAAAGGCAGTACCAGAGTAACAAGGGCAGTACAAGAGTAACAAGGACAGAACAAGAGTAACAAGGGCAGTACAAGAGTAACAAGGGCAGTACAAGAGTAACAAGGACAGTACAGGAGTAACAAGGACAGTACAAGAGTAAAAAGGACAGAACAAGAGTAACAAGGACAGTACCAGAGTAACAAGGGCAGTACAAGAGTAACAAGGACAGTACAAGAGTAATAAGGACAGAACAAGAGTAACAAGGACAGTACCAGAGTAACAAGGACAGTACCAGAGTAACAAGGGCAGTACAAGAGTAACAAGGACAGAACAAGAGTAACAAGGGCAGTACAAGAGTAACAAGGACAGTACAAGAGTAACAAGGACAGTACAAGAGTAACAAGGACAGTACAAGAGTAACAAGGACAGTACAAGAGTAATAAGGACAGAACAAGATTAACAAGGACAGTACCAGAGTAACAAGGGCAGTATAAGAGTAACAAGGACAGTACAAGAGTAATAAGGACAGAACAAGAGTAACAAGGACAGTACCAGAGTAACAAGGACAGTACCAGAGTAACAAGAGCAGTACAAGAGTAACAAGGACAGAACAAGAGTAACAAGGGCAGTACAAGAGTAACAAGGACAGTACAAGAGTAACAAGGACAGTACAAGAGTAACAAGGATAGTACAAGAGTAACAAGGACAGTACAAGAGTAATAAGGACAGAACAAGATTAACAAGGACAGTACCATAGTAACAAGGGCAGTATAAGAGTAACAAGGACAGTACAAGAGTAATAAGGACAGAACAAGAGTAACAAGGACAGTACCAGAGTAACAAGGGCAGTACAAGAGTAACAAGGACAGTACAAGAGTAACAAGGACAGTACAAGAGTAATAAGGACAGAACAAGAGTAACAAGGACAGTACCAGAGTAACAAGGGCAGTACAAGAGTAACAAGGACAGTACAAGAGTAATAAGGACAGAACAAGAGTAACAAGGACAGTACCAGAGTAACAAGGGCAGTACAAGAGTAACAAGGACAGTACAAGAGTAATAAGGACAGTACAAGAGTAATAAGGACAGAACAAGAGTAACAAGGACAGTACCAGAGTAACAAGGGCAGTACAAGAGTAACAAGGACAGTACAAGAGTAACAAGGACAGTACAAGAGTAATAAGGACAGAACAAGAGTAACAAGGACAGTACCAGAGTAACAAGGGCAGTACAAGAGTAATAAGGACAGTACAAGAGTAATAAGGACAGTACAAGAGTAATAAGGACAGAACAAGAGTAATAAGGACAGAACAAGAGTAACAAGGACAGTACAAGAGAAACAAAGAAAGCACAAGAGTAACAAAGAAAATACAAAATGTGCTCTAACAACATTAGTTAAAGACTAACGAAAGTAAGTCTAACAAGAGTACGATGTGTTGTTGTACTAACAACGACAGTAGAAACAAAGGCAGGTTATCAATAACAAAGACACATTCCTTTAAACAAAGGTATTGCAATCAAGGCTGTTGCTATAGTTACTCTCAACACAGCCAGACAGCTGGCTGTGAAGCCAGACAGTTGGCTGTGAAGCCAGACAGCTGGCTGTGAAGCCAGACAGCTGGCTGTGAAGCCAGACAGCTGGCTGTGAAGCCAGACAGCTGGCTGTGAAGCCAGACAGCTGGCTGTGAAGCCAGACAGTTGGCTGTGAAGCCAGGCAGTTGGCTGTGAAGCCAGACAGCTGGCTGTGAAGCCAGACAGTTGGCTGTGAAGCCAGACAGTTGGCTGTGAAGCCAGACAGCTGGCTGTGAAGCCAGACAGTTGGCTGTGAAGCCAGACAGTTGGCTGTGAAGCCAGACAGCTGGCTGTGAAGCCAGACAGCTGGCTGTGAAGCCAGACAGCTGGCTGTGAAGCCAGACAGTTGGCTGTGAAGCCAGACAGCTGGCTGTGAAGCCAGACAGCTGGCTGTGAAGCCAGACAGCTGGCTGTGAAGCCAGACAGCTGGCTGTGAAGCCAGACAGTTGGCTGTGAAGCCAGACAGCTGGCTGTGAAGCCAGACAGCTGGCTGTGAAGCCAGACAGCTGGCTGTGAAGCCAGACAGTTGGCTGTGGAGCCAGACAGTTGGCTGTGAAGCCAGACAGCTGGCTGTGAAGCCAGACAGCTGGCTGTGAAGCCAGACAGCTGGCTGTGAAGCCAGACAGCTGGCTGTGAAGCCAGACAGCTGGCTGTGAAGCCAGACAGCTGGCTGTGAAGCCAGACAGTTGGCTGTGGAGCCAGACAGTTGGCTGTGAAGCCAGACAGCTGGCTGTGAAGCCAGACAGCTGGCTGTGAAGCCAGACAGCTGGCTGTGAAGCCAGACAGCTGGCTGTGAAGCCAGACAGCTGGCTGTGAAGCCAGACAGCTGGATGTGAAGCCAGACAGTTGGCTGTGAAGCCAGACAGTTGGCTGTGAAGCCAGACAGTTGGCTGTGATGCCAGACAGTTGGCTGTGAAGCCAGACAGTTAGCTGTGAAGCCAGACAGTTAGCTGTGAAGCCAGACAGTTGGCTGTGAAGCCAGGCAGTTGACTGTGAAGCCAGACAGTTAGCTGTGAAGCCAGACAGTTGGCTGTGAAGCCAGACAACTAGCTGTGAAGCCAGACAGTTGGCTGTGAAGCCAGACAGCTGGCTGTGAAGCCAGACAGTTGGCTGTGAAGCCAGACAGTTGGCTGTGAAGCCAGACATTTGGCTGTGAAGCCAGACAGTTGGCTGTGAAGCCAGACAGTTAGCTGTGAAGCCAGGCAGTTGACTGTGAAGCCAGACAGTTAGCTGTGAAGCCAGACAGTTAGCTGTGAAGCCAGACAGTTGGCTGTGAAGCCAGACAACTAGCTGTGAAGCCAGACAGTTGGCTGTGAAGCCAGACAGCTGTCTGTGAAGCCAGACAGTTGGCTGTGAAGCCAGACAGTTGGCTGTGAAGCCAGACAGTTGGCTGTGAAGCCAGACAGCTGGCTGTGAAGCCAGACAGTTGGCTGTGAAGCCAGACAGCTGGCTGTGAAGCCAGGCAGCTGGCTGTGAAGCCAGACAGCTGGCTATGAAGCCAGACATTTGGCTGTGAAGCCAGACAGTTGGCTGTGAAGCCAGACAGTTGGCTGTGAAGCCAGACAGTTGGCTGTGAAGCCAGACAGTTAGCTGTGAAGCCAGGCAGTTGACTGTGAAGCCAGACAGCTGGCTGTAAAGCCAGACAGTTGGCTGTGAAGCCAGACAGTTGGCTGTGAAGTCAGGCAGTTGGCTGTGAAGCCAGACAGTTGGCTGTGAAGCCAGAGAGCTGGCTGTGAAGCCAGACAGTTGGCTGTGAAGCCAGACAGCTGGCTGTGAAGCCAGACAGTTGGCTGTGAAGCCAGACAGTTGGCTGAGAAGCCAGACAACTGGCTGTGAAGCCAGACAGTTGGCTGTGAAGCCAGACAGCTGGCTGTGAAGGCAGACATCTGGCTGTGAAGCCAGACAGCTGGTTGTGAAGCCAAACAGCTGGCTGTGAAGCCAGTCAGTTGGCTGTGAAACCAGACAGTTGGCTGTGAAGCCAGACAGTTGGCTGTGAATCCAGACAATTGGCTGTGAAGCCAGACAGTTGGCTGTGAAGCCAGACAGTTGACTGTGAAGCCAGACAGCTGGCTGTGAAGCCAGACAGTTGGCTGTGAAGCCAGACAGCTGGCTGTGAAGCCAGACAGTTGACTGTGAAGCCAGACAGTTGGCTGTGAAGCCAGACAGCTGGCTGTGAAGCCAGATAGTAATCTGTGAAGCCAGACAGCTGGCTGTGAAGCCAGACAGTTGGCTGTGAAACCAGACAGCTGGGTGTGAAGTCAGACAGTTGGCTGTGAAGCCAGACAGCTGGCTGTGAAGCCAGACAGTTGGCTGTGAAACCAGACAGCTGGGTGTGAAGCTAGACAATTGGCTGTGAAGCCAGACAACTGGCTGTGAAGCCAGATAGCTGGCTGTGAAGCCAGACAGCTGGCTGTGAAGCCAGGCGGCTGCGGCTTTAACTACGCTGTCACGGCTCTTATGAAGTCACTGTCGGTAGTCAGTGCCAGAGAACAAGTGTCACTCAGTGTACCTCAATGTCAGTCAGTGTCAGTGACACAGTGATACAGTGACACAGTGATAGTGACACAAAGTGATACAGTGACACACAGTGATGCAGTGATACACAGTGACACAATGATAGTGAAGTTAATGAGGAGAATTAAATCTGATGAGGATCAGGCAGGACTACATAGAGACCTGGACAGGCTGGACACCTGGTCCAGCAACTGTCTTCTCGAATTTAACTCCGTCAAATGCAAGGTCATGAAGATTGGGGAAGGGAAGAGAAGACTGCAGACGGAGTATAGGCTAGGCGGCCAAAGACTGCAAACCTCGCTCAAGAAAAAAGATCTTGGGGTGAGTATAACACCGAGCACATCTCATGAAGCACACATCAACCAAATAACTGCTGCAGCATATGGACGCCTGGCAAACCGGAGAATAGCGTTCCGATACTTCAGTAAAGAATCGTTCAACTTTGTGTACACCGTGTACGTCAGGCTCATGCTGGAGTATGCAGCACCAGTTTGGAACCCACACATGGTCAAGCACGTCAAGAAATTAGAGAAAATGCGAAGGTTTGCGACAAGGCTAGTTCCAGAGCTAAGAGGTATGTCCTACGGC
>NC_091294.1:43123853-43136353 GCF_038502225.1 Cherax quadricarinatus | reverse complement strand
ACATATAAAATACTGCGCGGAATAGACGAGGTGGACAAAGACGGGATGTTCCAGAGATGGGACACAGACACAAGAGGTCACAATTGGAAGTTGAAGACTCAGATGAATCAAAGGGATGTTAGGAAGTATTTCTTCAGTCATAGAGTAGTCAGGCCATGGAATAGCCTAGAAAGTGATGTGGTGGAGGCAGGAACCATACATAGTTTTAAGGCGAGGTATGATAGAGCTCATGGGGCAGGGAGAGAGAGGACCTAGTAGCAATCAGCGAAGAGGCGGGGCCAGGAGCTGTGACTCGACCCCTGCAACCACAAATAGGTGAGTACAAATAGGTGAGTACACACACACACATACATGCAGCACCTGTTTGGAACCCGCACTTGATAAAGCACGTCAAGAAACTAGAGAAAGTACAAAGGTTTGCGACAAGGTTAGTTCCAGAGCTAAGGGGAATGTCCTATGAAGAAAGATTAAGGGAAATCGGCCTGACGACACTGGAGGACAGGAGGGTCAGGGGAGACATGATAACGACATATAAAATACTGCGTGGAATAGACAAGGTGGACAAAGACAGGATGTTCCAGGGAGGGGACACAGAAACAAGAGGCCACAATTGGAAGTTGAAGACACAAATGAGTCAGAGAGATAGTAGGAAGTATTTCTTCAGTCATAGAGTTGTAAGGCAGTGGAATAGCCTAGAAAATGACGTAGTGGAGGCAGGAACCATACATAGTTTTAAGGCGAGGTATGATAGAGCTCACGGGGCAGAGAGAGAGAGGACCTAGTAGCAATCAGCGAAGAGGCGGGGCCAGGAGCTATGACTTGACCCCTGCAACCACAAATAGGTGAGTACAAATAGGTGAGTACACACACACACACACACACACACACACACACACACACACACACACACACACACACACACACACACACAGGGAATACTTGTCAGGAAGACAGCAGCGAGTCATGGTACGTGGCGAGGTGTCAGAGTGGGCACCTGTGACCAGCGGGGTCCCGCAGGGGTCAGTCCTAGGACCAATGCTGTTTCTGGTATTTGTGAACGACATGACGGAAGGAATAGACTCTGAGGTGTCCCTGTTTGCAGATGACGTGAAGTTGATGAGAAGAATTCACTCGATCGAAGACCAGGCAGAACTACAAAGGGATCTGGACAGGCTGCAGACCTGGTCCAGCAATTGGCTCCTGGAGTTCAATCCCACCAAGTGCAAAGTCATGAAGATTGGGGAAGGGCAAAGAAGGCCGCAGACGGAGTACAGTCTACGGGGTCAGAGACTACAAAACTCACTCAAGGAAAAAGATCTTGGGGTGAGTATAACACCAGGCACATCTCCTGAAGCGCACATCAACCAAATAACTGCTGCAGCATATGGGCGCCTAGCAAACCTCAGAACAGCATTCCGACATCTTAATAAGGAATCATTCAGGACCCTGTACACCGTGTTTGTTAGGCCCATATTGGAGTATGCGGCACCAGTTTGGAACCCACACCTAGCCAAGCACGTGAAGAAACTAGAGAAAGTGCAAAGGTTTGCAACAAGACTAGTCCCAGAGCTAAGAGGTATGTCCTACGAGGAGAGGTTAAGGGAAATCAACCTGACGACACTGGAGGACAGGAGAGATAGGGGGGACATGATAACGACATACAAAATACTGAGAGGAATTGACAAGGTGGACAAAGACAGGATGTTCCAGAGATTGGACACAGTAACAAGGGGACACAGTTGGAAGCTGAAGACACAGATGAATCACAGGGATGTTAGGAAGTATTTCTTCAGCCACAGAGTAGTCAGTAAGTGGAATAGTTTGGGAAGCGATGTAGTGGAGGCAGGATCCATACATAGCTTTAAGCAGAGGTATGATAAAGCTCACGGCTCAGGGAGACACACACACACAGGGGCTCGGACTCGACCCCCGCAACCTCAACTAGGTGAGTACTAGGTGAGTGCACACACACACAGGTGAGTACAAGGTTCAGGGAGAGTGACCTAGTAGCGACCAGTGAAGAGGCGGGGCCAGGAGCTTGCACTCGACCCCTGCAACCTCGACTAGGTGAGTACAACTAGGTGAGTACACAGACACCCACACACTCACACACACTCACACACACACACGTGGACCAGGCTTTAGACCTGGTCCAGCAATTGGCTCCTTGAGTTCAACCCCATCAAGTGCAAAGTCATGAAGATTGGGTAAGGGCAGATAAGACCGCAAACGGAGTACAGTCTAGGGTGCCAGAGACTACAAACCTCACTCAAGGAAAAAGATCTTGGGGTGAGTATAACACCAGGCACATCTCCTGAAGCCCACATCAACCAAATAACTGCTGCAGCATATGGGCGCCTAGCAAACCTCAGAACAGCATTCCGACATCTTAATATGGAATCGTTCAGGACTCTGTACACCGTGTACGTTAGGCCCATATTGGAGTATGTGGCACCAGTTTGGAACCCACACCTAGCCAAGCACGTAAAGAAACTAGAGAAAGTGCAAAGGTTTACAACAAGACTAGTCCCGGAGCTAAGGGGCATGTCCTACGAGAAGAGGTTAAGGGAAATCGACCTGACGACACTGGAGGACAGGAGAGATAGGGGGAATATGATAACGACATATAAAATACTGAGAGGAATTGACAAGGTGGACAAAGACAGGATGTTCCAGAGATTGGACACAGTAACAAGGGGACACAGTTGGAAGTTGAAGACACAGATGAATCACAGGGATGTTAGGAAGTATTTCTTCAGTCACAGAGTTATCAAGAAGTGGAATAGTCTGGGAAATGATGTAGTGGAGGCAAGATCCATATATAGCTTTAAGAAGAGGTATGATAAAGCTCATGGAGCAGGAAGAGTGACCTAGTAGCGACCAGTGAAGAGGTGGGGCCAGGAGCTGTGACTCAACCCTTTCAACCACGAGTAGGTGAGAACTAGGTGAGTACACACACACACACACACACACACACACACGGCAAATGTAGTTCCCATATTTAAAAAAGGAGACAGAAAAGAGGCACTAAACCATAGACCAGTGTCACTGACGTGTATAGTATGCAAAGTAAGGGAGATTATCAGGAGGAGAGTGGTGGAGCGTCTGGAACGGAACAAGAATATATACGTCAACCAGCACGGATTTATGGATGGCAAATCCTGTGTCACAAACTTACTGGAGTTTTATGATAAAGTAACAGAAGTGGGTTGATTGCATCTTCTTGGACTGCAAGAAGGCCTTCGACACAGTTCCTCACAGGAGATTGGTGTAGAAGCTAGAGGATCAGGCACGTATAACAGGAAGGGCGCTGTAATGGATCAGAGAATACCTGACAGGGAGGCAACAACGAATCATGGTACGTGATAAGGTATCACAGTGGGCACTTGTGACGAGCGGGGTCCCACAGGGCTCGGTCCTAGGACCAGTGGTATTTCAGGTATATGTGAATGACATGATCGAAGGGTTAGACTCATAAGTGTCCCTGTTCGCAGATGATGTGAAGTTAATGAGGAGAACTGAATGAGATGAGGATCAGGTAGGACTTCAAAGAAACCTGGAATGGCTGGACACCTGGTCCAGCAACTGTCTTCTCGAATTTAACCCCGCCAAATGCAGTCATAAAGATCGGGAAGGGCAAAGAAGACCGTAGGCAGAGTATAGGCTAGGTAGACAAAGACTGCAAACCTCGCTCAATGAGAAAGACCTTGGGGTGAATATAACACCGAGCACGTCTCCGGAAGAACAAATCAACCAAATAACTGGTGCAGCATATGAGCGCCTGGCAAAACTGAAAATGGCGTTCCGATACCTAAGTAAGGAATCGTTCAAGACACTGTACACTGTGTACATCAGGCTCATACTGGAGTATGCAGCACCAGTTTGGAACCCACCTTTGACCAAGCACGTCAAGAAATTAGAGAAAGTGCAAAGGTTTGCGACAAGGTTAGTTCCAGAGCTAAGGGGAATGTCCTATGAAGAAAGACTAAGGGAAATCGGCCTGACGACAGTGGAGAACAGGAGGGTTAGGGGAGACATGATAACAATATACAAAATACTGCGTGGAATAGAAAATGGGGACAGAGACAGGATGTTCCAAAGATGGGACACAGAAACAAGGGGTCACAATTGGAAGTTCAAATCCCAGATGAGTCAAAGGGATGTTAGGAAGTATTTCTTCAGTCATAGAGTTGGCAAAAAGGGAATAGCCTAGCAAGTGAGGTAGTGGAGGCAGGAACCATACATAGCTTTAAGATGAGGTATGATAAAGCTCATGGAGCAGGGAGAGAGAGGATCTAGTAGCACTCAGTGACGAGGCGAGGCCAGGAGCTGAGTCTCGACCCCTGCAACCACAATTAGGTGAGCACAGTTAGGTAAGTACACACACACACGAATAAACAGAAGTTTGGAAGGGAGGAGCTAACTGTGGTCCATAAATTGACAGTCTTCTGTCCATATGTATATATATATATATATATATATATATATATATATATATATATATATATATATATATATATATATATATATATATATATTAACACAACGTCCGTTTCCCACCAAGGCAGGGTGGCCCGAAAAAGAAAAACTTTCATCATCATCCAGTGTCTTCCCAGAGGCACACTTACACTAGTTATAAAACTGAAACATTAACATCCCTCCTTCAGAGTGCAGACACTGTACTTCCTATCTCCCGGACTCCAGCCTGCCGGTTTCGATGAATCCCTTGATAAGTGTTACCTTGTTTACACTCCAACAGCACGTCAAATCCTAAAAACCTTTTTCTCCATTCACTCCTATTTAACATACTCATGCATGCTTGCTGGAAGTCCAAGCCCATCGCACACAAAACCTTTTTTTACCTCCTCCCTCCAACCTGTCCGAACTACCTCAACAATCCCTTCCCAGCCCTCTGGATAATCGTTTTGGTATTCCTGCACCTCCTCCTAATTTCCAGTCTACGAATTCTCTGCATTATATTCACTCTACACATTGCCCTCAGACAAGACATCAATGCTTCCAGCCTTTTTCTTGTTGCAACATTAACCACCCATGTTTCACACCCATACAGGAGCGTTGGTATAACTATACTCTCATACATTCCCCCTCTTTGCTTCCATGGACAAAGTTATTTGTCTCCACAGACTCCTAAGTACACCACTCACCTTTTTCCCCTCATCAGTTCTATGGTTCACCTCACCTTTTATACACCCATCTGCTGACACGTCCACTCATAAATGTCTGAATACATTCACCTCCTCCATACTCTCTCCCTCCAATTTGATATTCAATCTTTCGTCACCAATTTCTTTTGTTATCCTCATCACCTTACTCTTTCCTATATTCACTTTTAATTTTCTTCTTTTACATACCTTACCAAAGTCATCAACCAACCTCTGTAACTTCTCTTCAGAATATCCCAAAAGCACAGTGTCATCAGCAAAGATCAACTGTGACAACTCCCACTTTGTGTTAGATTCTTTATCTTTTAACCCCACACCTTTTGCCAACACCCGATCATTCACTTCTCTTACAACTCCATTTATAAATATATTGAACAATATATATTTGCAATAATCACGACTGAGTGATGACAGATGTAAATCAGTGCTGAGTGATAGGAAATCGGCAAGGTAGATCAGCCATGACAGGATGTCTCCTAGAAGCAAGCCAGCTAGTCAGGCTGGAACAAGCCAGCTAGTCAGACAGGAACAAGCCAGCTAGTTAGGCAGGGACAAGCCAGCTAGTCAGACAGGAACAAGCCAGCTAGTTAGGCAGAAACAAGCCAGCTAGTCAGGTAGGAACAAGCCAGCTAGTTAGGCAGGAACAAGCCAGCTAGTCAGACAGGAACAAGCCAGCTAGTTAGGCAGGAACAAGCCAGTTAGTCAGACAGGAACAAGCCAGCTAGTCAGGCAGGAACAAGCCAGTTAGTCAGACAGGAACAAGCCAGCTAGTCAGGCAGGAGCAAGCCAGTTAGTCAGATAGGAACAAGCCAGCTAGTCAGGCAGGAACAAGCCAGCTAGTCAGGCAGGAACAAGCCAGCTAGTCAGGCAGGAACAAGCCAGTTAGTCAGGCAGGAACAAGCCAACTAGTCAGGCAGGAACAAGCCAACTAGTCAGGCAAGAACAAGTCAGTTAGTCAGGCAGGAACAAGCCAACTAGTCAGGCAGGAACAAGCCAACTAGTCAGGTAGGAACAAGCCAGCTAGTCAGGCAGGAACAAGCCAACTAGTAAGGCAGGAACAAGCCAGCTAGTCAGGCAGGAACAAGCCAGTTAGTCAGGCAGGAACAAGCCAACTAGTCAGGCAGCAACAAGCCAGCTAGTCAGGCAGAAACAAGCCAATTAGTCAGGCAGGAACAAACCAGCTAGTCAGGCAGGAACAAGCCAGTTAGTCAGATACGAACAGGCCAACTAGTCAGGCAGCAACAAGCCAGCTAGTCAGGCAGGAACAAGCCAGCTAGTCAGGCAGGAACAAGCCAGCTAGTCAGGCAGGAACAAACCAGCTAGTCAGGCAGGAACAAGCCAGCCAGTCAGGTAGAAACAAGCCTGCTAGTTAGGCAGGAACAAACCAGCTAGTCAGGCAGGAACAAACCAGCTAGTCAGGCAGGAACAAGCCAGCTAGTCAGGCAGGAACAAACCAGCTAGTCAGGCAGGAACAAGCCAGCTAGTCAGGCAGGAACAAGCCAACTAGTCAGGCAGGAACAACTCAGTTAGTCAGGCAGGAACTCGCCAACTAGTCAGGCAGGAACAAGCCAACTAGTCAGGCAGGAACAAGCCAACTAGTCAGGCAGGAACAACTCAGTTAGTCAGGCAGGAACACGCCAACTAGTCAGGCAGGAACAAGCCAACTAGTCAGGCAGGAACAAGCCAACTAGTCAGGCAGGAACAACTCAGTTAGTCAGGCAGGAACAAGCCAGCTAGTCAGGCAGGAACAAGCCAACTAGTCAGGCAGGAACAACTCAGTTAGTCAGGCAGGAACACGCCAACTAGTCAGGCAGGAACAAGCCAACTAGTCAGGCAGGAACAAGCCAACTAGTCAGGCAGGAACAACTCAGTTAGTCAGGCAGGAACACGCCAACTAGTCAGGCAGGAACAAGCCAACTAGTCAAGCAGGAACAAGCCAGCTAGTCAGGCAGGAGCAAGCCAACTAGTCAGGCAGGAACAAGCCAGCTAGTCAGGCAGGAACAAGCCAGCTAGTCAGGCAGGAACAAGCCAACTAGTCAGGCAGGAATAAGCCAACTAGTCAGGCAGGAACAAGCCAGCTAGTCAGGCAGGAACAAGCCAACTAGTCAGGCAGGAACAAGCCAGCTAGTCAGGCAGGAACAAGCCAGCTAGTCAGGCAGGAACAAGCCAACTATTCAGGCAGGAACAAGCCAGCTAGTCAGGCAGGAACAAGCCAACTATTCAGGCAGGAACAAGCCAGCTAGTCAGGCAGGAACAAGCCAGCTAGTTAAGCAGAAGCAAGCCTCCTGACGCACTCCACTAACCCCTCGGGGGACAGGTACCAGAGGTTCAAGAAAGCAGCTAAAAAGAAAAAACAACAGAAGAAAAAAAATAAAGACAACCTGCCCGTAAGAGTTGGAGTTCTATTAACAGACAGGAGAAAATATCGCTATTGACACATTTTAACAATGCTACCAGAGCCAGCGAGCCGCCATACACATTGTAAGGGATAACAACTTGTTTTCTCTCGTGTGTCGTGTTAACCCTGATTATACTCACCAGGTTCTGGAACATTTTCCTACTTAGTAAGCTCATCCGTCCGACAGAGTTAACCAATAAATGCTAAGTTTATTTATTGGAAACTGGGCTTGGGGAGGGGGTTGTGAGGGAGAGGGGGGGAAAGTGAGGGGTGTTGTGAGGGAAGGGGATGGGAGTTGGGGTAGAGGGGAAACGACGCAAGAGAGTGAGGCAATTTCCCTTGTGTATTGAAACTCTTCTATACTGCTTCCTCGCCCTCCTCCCCTTCATTGTCTGCTTTTATCTCCAACACCTCTTCCTCCTCCTCTTTATACAATGCTCAAAAGTGCATGGGAAATACAGATAGCAGAGGGCCTGGAGGTCAACACAGGGACTGTCTGCTGAGAACTACCTACTTCTGTCTACTTTTAAGACTATCGTGTATTATATGGACGTATGGGGAAAGAATAGTCAAGCTGAAGACTCTCTTCCCACTCTCCACTCCCTCAGGTCACACCCTGCATGAAAAACAGGTGGAAAAAGAAATAAATTGCCCAAAAGGAATTGAATATACAGGAGAGATGGAAGACAGGAGGTACAGCTACCACTGCCTTAATTGGTACTTTCTATCATAACTACTCAGGTAACTCCACCGCCAATGACAGAACTATGAGTACCAGTGGTTCTACTTATCACCATTAGTGCTACTTCCGATCACTGGTGAAGGTAGACGCACACTATCGTAGCGGCTATCACGACCGTCTACTTCCACCACTACGACTACCCTTGACTTTGTCGCCTCGTTGCCAGCTGGTCGTCCTGATGCACTTACTGAACAAACATCAGGAATCTGTTGTTCACAGCGTTCACTCGCACAGTGCCTGAACAGCTGGTTCTTAAGCCTCTGTACTGCCTCTCCAGCGCACAATTTCAGCAGCTGGTTTGCTCCAGTCCACCAGATTTCTATATAAATTTTTTTTTACATAAACCATGACATAAGAACATAAGAAAGGAGGAACACTGTAGCAGACCTACTGGCCCATGCAAGGCAGGTTCTTCTCAAACCCAAACCCACTAACAAAAATATTTCCTCAACCCACGTTCAGTGTTACCCAAGGAATAAACTTTCATAACCCTAAATTAGCTCTGTAAGTCTCAACTTAAAAACGTTTCAGAAAAGATAAGTGCGTTCTAAAACCTTTATACATTCTTCCTTTATGGTTCCAGCTTAAATATTTTGCTGCCAGCTTAGAAATCTATGCACGTATCCGCCTTAGACAAAAACTAGGACGTCAGACTTTGTGATATTTTAGAAAGACTCGTCAAAGACTCTAAGACTTTGAGATCAAGTCTTGTTAAACCTCTTAATCCAAGACTTCTGCACACAATTTTAGACTTCAAACTTACGAATAACCAGCACATGAGAGAATGAAACTTATGACGACGGGAATAAGTTAGATTCTCGTGTGTGCGGGTTATTTATGTATCGTTCCAGTCACGGTATTGTGCCTTTTGTTTACTAATCTTTAAATCCCTTTTGAATTGTCTTAATACTACTATGATTCCAGGTTGACTTGAGAAAGCTCACGCTTGAGCGAAACATTGTTCGGAGTGTTTTTGCACCACTCTTTGTACTCCTGTTGTGTCTTTTTAAAAAAAAAAATACCACGGGCGGGGTTAGAACCTGCGATCAGAGTCTCAAAACTCCAGACCGTCGCGTTAGCCCAGTGGCTAACGTGACGGTCTGGAGTTTCCAGACTGATCGCGGGTTCTAACCCCGCCCGTCGTATGATTTGTTTGCAATAGTGTCATTACGATTTCGTGAGTCGTGTCTTTGTACTCCTACTCTGTCACTGTCCAGCTTCAGTAAGACTAAGATAAGATTAATACAATTTGAGAACTTAATCAGTCTTCCTGGCACTTCTATTACGTTAACAGGAATTACCAAATAGACCCCTGGATGTCTTCAAGAGGGAGCTGGACAGATACCTAAAGTCAGTGTCGTATCAGCCGGTCTGTGATGCGTACGTTGGACTACGTGCGGCCAGTAGTAAGATCCTCGCCCATCAGATCCTGATCCACCAGGAGGCCTGGTCATGAACCGGGCCGCAGGGGCGTTGATCCCCGGAATACCCTCCAGGTAGGTAGGCCTCCAGGCAGGTAGACCTCCAGGTAGATAGGCCTCCAGGTAGACGTTCATACTGACATCATGAAAAACATCCAGATACCAGATATTTCCTCAACCCAAAACCTAATAAATAAAAATCTAATTTATCCCATTAATATCAGAGTCAAGAAATCTAAAGTTACATTTTCTTTGAGACTGTCGTGGATGAGGGAGCAAAAATACACCTTCACTCGACCCATTATATAAATTGCCAACTCCTGAAAAGGAGGAGAATTTATATATAAAAATGCCTCGGGGAAGATCAGGCAACTCGCCAACGTGTGCGCCTTTTTTTTTTTTCCGACCAATGGGATGACTGGGCTTGCCCGCCATAAACATTGAAACGGACCAATGAGGCGTCGCGTAAAAGGGCGCCAAAAACTGCAAACTCTTCCATTAGAAATTAAAATATGAAAGCGTCCTTTTTTTCTTCTTTTCCTTTCCTTCCACGTACGTACGTATGTACGTACGTAAGGAACAATCTTCCTGCCTGTGCTTCAGATTCTTCAACACTGAGATGCTCGTCACCAACTCCAACTCTGAGGGACTCATTACGTGATGTTTTGCATGTAGTTTAACAGTCTTTATATTATGTCCTGTATTGATTAAGTCACTGGATGGCGAAACGTCTACAAATAAATATTGGTGAAAATGGTATAAAATGTCGACAAGTGTGTGTGTGTGTGTGTGTGTGTGTGTGTGTGTGTGTGCAACAGTTAGATATCTTTATTGTTGAACCGCTGCGTCTACACAGTAGACTTCTTCAGTCAAATACAGAGGCAGCAGGTGTAGTAGTGAACTTAAGATGATGTAATCAGTCCATCAACCTTGGAGAAAAAGTATCTGAGGTGATCAGTCTCTCAGTCTGGAGAAGAGTTCAGCTCTGTGGTATGGAATCTTTTCGTTTCAGACCATGTTGGGAAGGATGGTTGGAGGGATGGTGGGAGGATGGTTGGGGGGATGGTTGGAGGGATGGTGGGAGGATGGTGGAAGGGATAATGGAGTGGTAGGAGAGATGGTAACGTGAGACTAGTGCGTGACAGTAGCATCCAGAAGGACTAATCTCACACCGTCCCGGGAACAACATTGTCATCTCTATGAGCAAACATCTGGTGAAGAAACCATACCACGGGTGGGGATAGAACCTGCGATCAGAGAGTCTCGAAACTCCAGACCGTCGCGTTAGCCACTAGACCAGCTAGCCACAATAAGATTCGTCCAACGAGGTATATTTCTACACAATAGGAAAGTTAGCATAGGCACCACTGTGACCACAAATGCAAGTTTTTACAGACGAATCTCCAGCTAGCGTGACCGTGACGAACTCTAGCTAAAGTCCCCTAAAAGCCTTTAACATGACTCACGAAATCTGATCGCGGGTTCTATCCCCGCCCGTGGTATGGTTTGTTGCAATCGTGTCATTACGATTTAGTGAATCTGGTGAAGTTACTACGAGAAAGTCTGAACTAGAGGAAGTGTCAGTCTGACTCATATGCTGGAGGAGTTAGGAATCAGGCAGATCCTGTGGATAGACTCTGACTGAGACAGAGCTGAAGACTCTTCAAGTCACTCGTTCTCTCTAAGCTGGAGTACTGCAGTGTGCTAGCCTCCCTCTTCAAGCAGACGAAATTGCCGAGCTGGAGAATATACAGAGAACCTTCACAGCTTGTATAAACTCAGTCAAGCACCTTAATTACCGGGAGCACTTCAAGTCTCTTGAACTGTACTCCTTAGGACGTAGGCGAGAAAGATACATCATAATCTGTGTGTGTGTGTGTGTGTGTGTGTGTTCACCTATAAACTCACCTATATGTGGTTGCAAGGGTCAAGCCGTAGCTCCTGGCCTTGCCTCTCAACTTGCTGCTGGTAAGGTACACTCTCCTAGCCTCATGGGCCATATCGTACCTATTCTTCAAACCTATGTCTGGAATCTGCCTCCACATATTCTTCATGGAAGAAGTGGAAGTGAAATGACTTCATCTAAGTCATTTCACCTCCTTACACCCTGAGACTGAAGAAATACTTCCTGACATCCCTGTGACTCATCTGTGTGTTTATCTTCCAGCTGTGCCCCTGAACGTCTGTTTCCCTCTTCTGAAACAGCATTATCAATGCATCTGGGTATTTTATATGCTGTTATCATGTTTCCCCTGGTCCTTCTGTCCTCCAGGGTCGTTAGATTTAGTTCCTTTAGTTCTTCTTAACTCTGGAACTGGTCTCGCTGTGTACTTCTGCACTTATTACAGTTTCTCAACATGTTTCTTCAGGTGTGGGCTCCACACTGGTGCTGCGTACTCCAAGATGGATCTGACACATGTTATAGAAAGCGCCTGGATTGACTCTGAGGTTCCTGAAGGCTACTCTCAGCCTGGCCAGGCCAGCAATGACTTGAATGAGGTTTGTATACTCTCTCCCTTGAGTATGTAGTGGACAGAGGAGGTGGAGGAGGAGGTGGAGGAGGAGGAGGAGGAGGAGGAGGTGGTGGAGGAGGAGGTAGAGGGAGAAGAAGAGGAGGAAGTGGAGGAGAAGAAGGAAGAGGGGGAGGAAGAGGAGGAGGAAGAGGAGGAGGAGGAAGAGAAGGAGGATGTGGAGGAGGAGGAGGTGGAGGAGAAGGAGGAGGTGGAGGAGGAGGAGGTGAAGGAGGAGGAGGAGGT
>NC_091294.1:43113853-43116353 GCF_038502225.1 Cherax quadricarinatus | reverse complement strand
ATTAAATAAATGAACGACAAAGACCATTGATTCAGTGTGGGAGTAACAAGGTACGATTTAGAAGGATCTTTTACAGTATGACAATAATACTTCTCAGAGGGAGCAATACATGAACCAGCAGTGGTCGTTGAGACATATAAACAAGCTAGCAGTAACCGGCCAGGAGAGGCCATAAGACAGGCCTCAAAAAAAGCCCCAATACCAAATTTTGCAGAGATTAAATGCTCCCACACTTTTCTCTAAGACTGGCCAGAGTATAAATTATATTTTTGGGGGGCATATTACATAAAAACATACAAATACTGAAGTATGTCAATCATTGTGTTCAGTCAGTCATTGTTAATCAAACGTCAGGTTGATTAACGAAACTCAAAACTCTGTCAATGTCTGGAAAACTTGAGACATAACCTTGACCTCACTTGACCTTGAGAAAGCCATAGACAATATGCCCTTGTGTATAAAAGTGGCAAAATACCAACGTCTTCCTAAGTAGGTATTACGAACATCTAGGTCTGCATACCTGGCTGTACCATGATAACCACTCAGGAACGAGCAAAACTGTAGTAGTGTAACTGTTGGCACTTCCTTCACCAAACAATAATCTAGAATGTACAATATATACAATCTATGTACAGTATATACAGCTATATACAATTAGGGAAATGCAAGCACAAAACACGGTGAGAACCAAAGCGACCAGACATGAATGTAAGTCTGCCAAGAATGATTCACGAGTGTACCACATCGCTTCACAACTTTGGTGGGGTTCCTTGTGATTGGCTGGTTGAACCAAGGTACTTGTATAACGATGGAACCACTGCTTGTTAAACCCTCAGCACCTGGTTCACTGGTCAGGAGGCAGCCTATACGGGTGTAAGACACACCAGGAATAAAATATATTTTTAGTAAGCCACAGTAGGATACATGACTGTTGAAGTTACAAAGACAATCAGAGGAAGCTTTCTAAACATATTTCATGGAAATTACTTTTAAGAACAGTCTAAATCAAATCGAGCAGAGGGAAACTGCACTGGTTAATTCTTGCAGCAACCCTCACATAGTCTTGGAACAAGCTAAGGGAAGACAAAAACCACCATTTTTTTTCTATGTATAAGATCTGGCAAATTATTTTTTAAATTTCTTCTTAATTTCTCAAAGTTAAAAACACCAAAACAACAAAATCTTTCAATGCTCATTTTTTTGCAATTAAATTATATTTAAAAATTGGTGGATGAATTTGGTATGGTATGCAAAAGAAGAAAATTAAAGGTGAATACAGGAAAGAGTAAGGTAATGAGGATAACAAAAAGATTAGGTGATGAAAGATTGGATATCAGATTGGAGGGAGAGAATATGGAGGAGGTGAATGTATTCAGATATTTGGGAGTGGACGTGTCAGCGGATGGGTCTATGAAAGATGAGGTAAATCATAGAATTGATGAGGGGAAAAGGGTAAGTGGTGCACTTAGGAGTCTGTAGAGACAAAGAACTTTGTCCTTGGAGGCAAAGAGGGGAATGTATGAGAGTATAGTTTTACCAACGCTCTTATATGGGTGTGAAGCATGGGTGATGAATGTTGCAGCGAGGAGAAGGCTGGAGGCAGTGGAGATGTCATGTCTGAGGGCAATGTGTGGTGTGAATATAATGCAGAGAATTCGTAGTTTGGAAGTTAGGAGGAGGTGCGGGATTACCAAAACTGTTGTCCAGAGGGCTGAGGAAGGGTTGTTGAGGTGGTTCGGACATGTAGAGAGAATGGAGCGAGACAGAATGACTTCAAGAGTGTATCAGTCTGTAGTGGAAGGAAGGCGGGGTAGGGGTCGGCCTAGGAAAGGTTGGAGGGAGGGGGTAAAGGAGGTTTTGTGTGCGAGGGGCTTGGACTTCCGGCAGGCATGCGTGAGCGTGTTTGATAGGAGTGAATGGAGACAAATGGTTTTTAATACTTGACGTGCTGTTGGAGTGTGAGCAAAGTAACATTTATGAAGGGGTTCAGGGAAACCGGCAGGCCGGACTTGAGTCCTGGAGATGGGAAGTACAGTGCCTGCACTCTGAAGGAGGGGTGTTAATGTTGCAGTTTAAAAACTGTAGTGTAAAACACCCTTCTGGCAAGACAGTGATGGAGTGAATGATGGTGAAAGTTTTTCTTTTTCGGGCCACCCTGCCTTGGTGGGCCACCCTGCCCTGGTGGGCCACCCTGCCCTGGTGGGCCACCCTGCCCTGGTGGGCCACCCTGCCCTGGTGAGCCACCCTGCCCTGGTGGGAATCGGCCAGTGTGATATTAAAAATAATAATATTAAAAATTCTCTACAATTCCCTAAGAAAAAACTTTTTAGTTTTACAAGAAACATTAAATTGATAAAATCTATAAATTGGCAAATTGGGAAGTAAAAAAAACCCGATTTTAATTACTTTTAGTTAAGTTGTAGCAACCCATCACCTCAGGGAGGCTCCTTGACGCTGGTGAGGGGCTCTCGATCTTGGGAATTGGATCTGGGCTTCAGTT
>NC_091294.1:43103853-43108853 GCF_038502225.1 Cherax quadricarinatus | reverse complement strand
TTTAGTGGGACATTACATGAAGAAAAGGTTGGAGTGTTACACTGAACTGGGCCAGGACCGTAGTGTGACACTGAGGGACGTACGATGGAGTGGAACACTGAGATACGCACAGGACCGTAGTGGAACACTGAGATGAAAAGGGTGTCGTGGGACACTGAAGATGGCCTGGTTGTAGTGTACACTGAACAGTGTCGTGTGACTGACTTCGTGTCGTGAGAGGCAGTTGATTGTAATTTATTATTATAAAAATGTTATTTATAATTTATTGTTTTAGCATAGAGATATATATATATATAGTGACACAGTAGTGTCAAGAGTTGTACCCTGTGTAGGGTTATGAATTATTTATTATTTTAGTAATGCTAATTATAATTTATTATAGTAACATGTACATATTATTATTATATCATAGTTCAAATACCTCTAGACCAAAGATAGTTGATTTTTATATATTAAAGATTAATTTATATTAATGTGTGTATTTATGTATCCCGAACTCTTTATTACAAAAGGAGTAAATCTTACCATCTTCATTTAAAAATTACTTTTTTGTAATATATGAGTGGCCTGTCCGGGATGATAATGATTATCTAGAATGATTTCTGGATGATCATATCCGGGATGACGGTTCGGGATACATATTACATTGATCTTTGTGTGTCGGTCCTTTTGTGGTGGGGGTGTTGCGGCCCCTGCCAAACTAGCGGTTAAATAGTTAACCTGCCGGCCGGCAGTACCACTGGGTGCGTCATCAAACCCAATGTGGGGGCTGCTGAGCCGGCCTTAGAGCAGTAAGAGCCTGAGTGCCTCACGGTACACACCTAAGCAGTAGGTACCTGACCACCGAAGGGTACACGTCTACTGGCTTTAGTAACAGTATGTACCAGAGCGCCTCGCTGTACACACCTAAGCAGTAGGTACCTGACCACCGAAGGGTACACGTCTACTGGCTTTAGTAACAGTATGTACCAAAGCGCCTCGCTGTACACACCTAAGCAGTAGGTACCTGACCACCGAAGGGTACACGTCTACTGGCTTTAGTAACAGTATGTACCAGAGCGCCTCGCTGTACACACCTAAGCAGTAGGTACCTGACCACCGAAGGGTACACGTCTACTGGCTTTAGAAATATTATGTACCTGAGCGCCTCGCTGTACACACCTAAGCAGTAGGTACCTGACCACCGAAGGGTACACGTCTACTGGCTTCAACATTAAGTACCTGAACTCCTCAGGGTACACGTCTATGCAGTAGGTACCTGACCACCGAATCGTACCTATCTACTGGCGTTAGAAGAACCGCTCACCGCAGCTCACTGAGTCTGTTGGCCTCAGTTACTTGACGGCCGCATTCAGTGAGCTTGCAGCATGGTGTTCGGCTAGCGGTGTGTCAACCGCCTTTGGAGAGGATTTACTGGACTACCGGTGATGTCTGTGGACTCACCGTCTACGTTGATCAACTGTGGGCCGGAGTCGTCAGATGCTGTTTAGTGGGACATTACATGAAGAAAAGGTTGGAGTGTTACACTGAACTGGGCCAGGACCGTAGTGTGACACTGAGGGACGTACGATGGAGTGGAACACTGAGATACGCACAGGACCGTAGTGGAACACTGAGATGAAAAGGGTGTCGTGGGACACTGAAGATGGCCTGGTTGTAGTGTACACTGAACAGTGTCGTGTGACTGACTTCGTGTCGTGAGAGGCAGTTGATTGTAATTTATTATTATAAAAATGTTATTTATAATTTATTGTTTTAGCATAGAGATATATATATATAGTGACACAGTAGTGTCAAGAGTTGTACCCTGTGTAGGGTTATGAATTATTTATTATTTTAGTAATGCTAATTATAATTTATTATAGTAACATGTACATATTATTATTATATCATAGTTCAAATACCTCTAGACCAAAGATAGTTGATTTTTATATATTAAAGATTAATTTATATTAATGTGTGTATTTATGTATCCCGAACTCTTTATTACAAAAGGAGTAAATCTTAATACCATCGTCATTTAAAAATTACTTTTTTTGTAATAATGGTTATAGGAGGGGGAGATCATGGAAGGTTATAGGAGGGGGAGATCATGGATGGTTATAGGAGGGAGAGATCATGGATGGTTATAGGAGGGAGAGATCATGGATGGTTATAGGAGGGGGAGATCATGGATGGTTATAGGAGGGAGAGATCATGGATGGATATAGGAGGGAGAGATCATGGAAGGTTATAGGAGGGAGAGATCATGGATGGTTATAGGAGGGGGAGATCATGGAAGGTTATAGGAGGGAGAGATCATGGATGGTTATAGGAGGGAGAGATCATGGAAGGTTATAGGAGGGAGAGATCATGGATGGTTATAGGAGGGAGAGATCATGGATGGTTATAGGAGGGAGAGATCATGGATGGTTATAGGAGGGAGAGATCATGGAAGGTTATAGGAGGGAGAGATCATGGATGGTTATAGGAGGGAGAGATCATGGATGGTTATAGGAGGGGGAGATCATGGAAGGTTATAGGAGGGAGAGATCATGGATGGTTATAGGAGGGGGAGATCATGGAAGGTTATAGGAGGGAGAGATCATGGATGGTTATAGGAGGGAGAGATCATGGAAGGTTATAGGAGGGAGAGATCATGGATGGTTATAGGAGGGAGAGATCATGGAAGGTTATAGGAGGGAGAGATCATGGATGGTTATAGGAGGGAGAGATCATGGAAGGTTATAGGAGGGAGAGATCATGGAAGGTTATAGGAGGGAGAGATCATGGATGGTTATAGGAGGGAGAGATCATGGAAGGTTATAGGAGGGAGAGATCATGGATGGTTATAGGAGGGAGAGATCATGGATGGTTATAGGAGGGAGAGATCATGGATGGTTATAGGAGGGAGAGATCATGGAAGGTTATAGGAGGGAGAGATCATGGAAGGTTATAGGAGGGAGAGATCATGGATGGTTATAGGAGGGGGAGATCATGGATGGTTATAGGAGGGAGAGATCATGGAAGGTTATAGGAGGGGGAGATCATGGATGGTTATAGGAGGGAGAGATCATGGATGGTTATAGGAGGGGGAGATCATGGATGGTTATAGGAGGGGGAGATCATGGATGGTTATAGGAGGGGGAGATCATGGATGGTTATAGGAGGGAGAGATCATGGATGGTTATAGGAGGGGGAGATCATGGATGGTTATAGGAGGGAGAGATCATGGAAGGTTATAGGAGGGAGAGATCATGGATGGTTATAGGAGGGAGAGATCATGGATGGTTATAGGAGGGAGAGATCATGGATGGTTATAGGAGGGAGAGATCATGGATGGTTATAGGAGGGGGAGATCATGGATGGTTATAGGAGGGGGAGATCATGGATGGTTATAGGAGGGAGAGATCATGGATGGTTATAGGAGGGGGAGATCATGGATGGTTATAGGAGGGAGAGATCATGGAAGGTTATAGGAGGGAGAGATCATGGATGGTTATAGGAGGGAGAGATCATGGATGGTTATAGGAGGGAGAGATCATGGATGGTTATAGGAGGGAGAGATCATGGAAGGTTATAGGAGGGAGAGATCATGGATGGTTATAGGAGGGAGAGATCATGGATGGTTATAGGAGGGAGAGATCATGGATGGTTATAGGAGGGAGAGATCATGGAAGGTTATAGGAGGGAGAGATCATGGAAGGTTATAGGAGGGAGAGATCATGGAAGGTTATAGGAGGGGGAGATCATGGAAGGTTATAGGAGGGGGAGATCATGGATGGTTATAGGAGGGAGAGATCATGGATGGTTATAGGAGGGAGAGATCATGGAAGGTTATAGGAGGGAGAGATCATGGAAGGTTATAGGAGGGGGAGATCATGGAAGGTTATAGGAGGGAGAGATCATGGAAGGTTATAGGAGGGGGAGATCATGGAAGGTTATAGGAGGGGGAGATCATGGAAGGTTATAGGAGGGGGAGATAATGGAAGGTTATAGGAGGGAGAGATCATGGAAGGTTATAGGAGGGGGAGATCATGGAAGGTTATAGGAGGGAGAGATCATGGAAGGTTATAGGAGGGAGAGATCATGGAAGGTTATAGGAGGGAGAGATCATGGATGGTTATAGGAGGGAGAGATCATGGATGGTTATAGGAGGGAGAGATCATGGAAGGTTATAGGAGGGAGAGATCATGGAAGGTTATAGGAGGGAGAGATCATGGAAGGTTATAGGAGGGAGAGATCATGGAAGGTTATAGGAGGGGGAGATCATGGAAGGTTATAGGAGGGGGAGATCATGGAAGGTTATAGGAGGGGGAGATCATGGAAGGTTATAGGAGGGGGAGATAATGGAAGGTTATAGGAGGGAGAGATCATGGAAGGTTATAGGAGGGAGAGATCATGGAAGGTTATAGGAGGGAGAGATCATGGATGGTTATAGGAGGGAGAGATCATGGATGGTTATAGGAGGGAGAGATCATGGAAGGTTATAGGAGGGAGAGATCATGGAAGGTTATAGGAGGGAGAGATCATGGAAGGTTATAGGAGGGAGAGATCATGGAAGGTTATAGGAGGGAGAGATCATGGAAGGTTATAGGAGGGGGAGATCATGGAAGGTTATAGGAGGGGGAGATCATGGAAGGTTATAGGAGGGAGAGATCATGGAAGGTTATAGGAGGGGGAGATCATGGAAGGTTATAGGAGGGAGAGATCATGGAAGGTTATAGGAGGGAGAGATCATGGAAGGTTATAGGAGGGGGAGATCATGGAAGGTTATAGGAGGGAGAGATCATGGAAGGTTATAGGAGGGAGAGATCATGGAAGGTTATAGGAGGGGGAGATCATGGAAGGTTATAGGAGGGGGAGATCATGGAAGGTTATAGGAGGGGGAGATAATGGAAGGTTATAGGAGGGAGAGATCATGGAAGGTTATAGGAGGGGGAGATCATGGATGGTTATAGGAGGGAGAGATCATGGAAGGTTATAGGAGGGAGAGATCATGGAAGGTTATAGGAGGGAGA
>NC_091294.1:43081353-43098853 GCF_038502225.1 Cherax quadricarinatus | reverse complement strand
TGTCCTTGGAGGCAAAGAGGGGAATGTATGAGAGTATAGTTTTACCAACGCTCTTATATGGGTGTGAAGCGTGGGTGATGAATGTTGCAGCGAGGAGAAGGCTGGAGGCAGTGGAGATGTCATGTCTGAGGGCAATGTGTGGTGTGAATATAATGCAGAGAATTCGTAGTTTGGAAGTTAGGAGGAGGTGCGGGATTACCAAAACTGTTGTCCAGAGGGCTGAGGAAGGGTTGTTGAGGTGGTTCGGACATGTAGAGAGAATGGAGCGAAACAGAATGACTTCAAGAGTGTATCAGTCTGTAGTGGAAGGAAGGCGGGGTAGGGGTCGGCCTAGGAAGGGTTGGAGGGAGGGGGTAAAGGAGGTTTTGTGTGCGAGGGGCTTGGACTTCCAGCAGGCATGCTTGAGCGTGTTTGATAGGAGTGAATGGAGACAAATGGTTTTTAATACTTGACGTGCTGTTGGAGTGTGAGCAAAGTAACATTTATGAAGGGATTCAGGGAAACCGGCACGCCGGACTTGAGTCCTGGAGATGGGAAGTACAGTGCCTGCACTCTGAAGGAGGGGTGTTAATGTTGCAGTTTAAAAACTGTAGTGTAAAGCACCCTTCTGGCAAGACAGTGATGGAGTGAATGATGGTGAAAGTTTTTCTTTTTCGGGCCACCCTGCCTTGGTGGGAATCGGCCGGTGTGATAATAAAAAAAAAAAAAAAAAATATATATATATATATATATATATATATATATATATATATAGATATATAGTATATATAGTATATATAGTATATATATATATATATATATATATATATATATATATATATATATATGCAAAACAATCACTGTGAAAGAATAGAGAAATTCCAAGCGCTTTCGTGACTACTCACATTATCAAGGAACTATGAAAGTAAAGCATCCAAGGAAGCTATATAAGGGGTCCGGCCAGCACCTCACTATCAGATTCCACAACGGTTAAACACCTGACGCGCGCCGACCCAACTTGGATAGGTCCTTTGCACAACTCACCCACAAACTATTCTACCCAAGAAAATTTAAAAATTATTATTTGTCCAGTGTATTATTAAATTCTTCCCAAATTCTATTAATTATAAATGGATCTAATTTATATAAACCAAAGGAAATATTCATATTATTGTCAAAACTGCTTTTTATGAAACAAGATTCAATTATATTCCTGTCGACCATGGACTTGCTTGATACTACTTTCTCAACTTTTTGAAAATCAATTGGATGGTTAAAATCTCTTACATGAATAAATAGAGCATTTAAATCTTGTCCAGTTCTAATGCTATATTTATGTTGTTTTAATCTTAGTTCGAGATTTTTACCAGTTTGATCGTAATAAACTTTATCGCAAATTTTACAAGGAATCTTATAGACACATCCATCAGCATTTTGGGGGGAATTCTTTATCAAAAGTTTTTTTTACTGTATCAAGATTTTTGAATACAACTTTAATATTAAAAGTCTTAAGAAGAGAAGGCATATCAACCAAGTTTTCATGGTAAGGGAGAACCAACATATTTTTAGTTGAATAAGGCTGGTTGTCCCTTTTTGGATTATAAAAAGTATTTCTAGCAACTTTAAAAGATTTATCAATTACATTTCTTGGGTATTTTAAATCATTACCTATTTCATAAATTTTGGATATTTCCTCATCTATGAACTCAGGACTACAAATTCGTAAAGCTCTCAAAAACATTGATGAGAAAACAGACAGTTTGACTCTATCTTGATGCGAGGAATAATAGTGGACATAGGAACAGTTATTTGTAGGTTTTCTGTAAATTTTAAATTTGAATTCATTATTACCCTTAATAATTAAAACATCTAGAAAAGGCAATGAGTTATTTTCTTCAAACTCAACAGTAAAGTTTATAGAATGGGCTAAGCTATTTAATTTTCCAAGGAAATGGTGTATATCTACATTTTTGGGCATAAGACACAAAATATCATCAACAGAAAACCTACAAATAACTGTTCCTATGTCCACTATTATTCCTCGCATCAAGATAGAGTCAAACTGTCTGTTTTCTCATCAATGTTTTTGAGAGCTTTACGAATTTGTTACATGTTATCTTAGCCATTCAGAGGTACGGTTAGTTGTTGCCTTCTAAAATAAACCGACCATCCTAGTACGGGCTGGCTAACTAGGTCTTACGGCCTTCTGTTGTGTCAGAGGGAGGGTTGGCAATCTTATGAGAGTTGCCTTGCTTCTAGGAACACCTCAGACCCACCAGACCATCTCATCCCTCTGGCTGACTCACATTATGTAAGTTTCCTGCTTCTATAGCAGCGAGAGTGTTCTCTTTCTCTCTCTCCCTGCAAAACTATTCACTAACTTGTTCCTGAACACACTTACATAGTTGTATACAGGATTGTACAGATATTCTGGGGGTGGGAGTATATATATTAAACCAATATTATTCTTATATGTATCATTATTAATCGTTTTTATTGCACTCTGATTACACCAAACACTGGTTCATAGGAAAGCCGGATAGTTTAGGAGTTTTGAAAAATACTCTGGTTTGGGATACATAAGAATATAAAAACGGAGGAACACTGTAGCAGGCCTACTGGTCAATGCTAGGCAGGTCCTTCTTAAACCCAAACCCACTAAAAAAAATATCTGCCCCACCCATTTTCAATGTTACTCAAGCAATAAGCTTTGATCACCCTACTAATCTGCCTGCCAACTCCACCCAACCTTCCCAGTCATCACCACCCAACCTTCCCAGTCATCACCACCCAACCTCCTCAGTCATCACCACCCAACCTTCCCAGTCATCACCACCCAACCTTCCCAGTCATCACCACCCAACCTTCCCAGTCATCACCACCCAACCTTCCCAGTCATCACCACCCAACCTTCCCAGTCATCACCACCCAACCTTCCCAGTCATCACCACCCAACCTTCCCAGTCATCACCACCCAACCTTCCCAGTCATCACCACCCAACCTTCCCAGTCATCACCACCCAACCTTCCCAGTCATCACCACCCAACCTTCCCAGTCATCACCACCCAACCTCCTCAGTCATCACCACCCAACCTTCCCAGTCATCACCACTCAACCTCCTCAGTCATCACCACCCAACCTTCCCAGTCATCACCACCCAACCTCCTCAGTCATCACCACCCAACCTTCCCAGTCATCACCATTCAACCTCCCCAGTCATCACCACTTAACCTTCCCAGTCATCACCACTCAACCTCCCCAGTCATCACCACTCAACCTCCCCAGTCATCACCACTTAACCTCCCCAGTCATCACCACTCAACCTTCCCAGTCTGCGACAACACCAGTGGGCCACGTTATCGAAAAACGCTTAACCCATGTATGTGGGAGAACACGGGAGGAGAGAGAAGGAGAGAGGTGAAATACAGCAGAAGGAAGTGAAAAAAGTGGAGATGTGCGAAAAAGGTGAGATGTTTAGAGAAGTGAGAGACGGGGAGGAGTTGAGAGGAGAAAGTGAGAGAAAAGGCTGAAGAGTCTTCAGCTATCTGTCTCCTCCATGTACTACCATGTACATCTCCTGGAGAGCGAAACGTTGCCACAATAAACTGTCACATTAGTTGCACTTGTGTCCTTTTACTTAACAAAACATGACATGATCACCGTACAGTACTCAGAACAACAGAGCAAAAGTGACATGAAAAATCACGTCAGTGTCAGGTCAGACTCTCGTCCCTGGACCCAATGTTGCTGGCAACCGCTGTCAAGAGTGCTGACAGCCTTGAGCACGGTGTTCTCCTGTCAAGAGTGCTGACAGCCTTGAGCACGATGTTCTCCTGTCAAGAGTGCTGACAGCCTTGAGCACGATGTTCTCCTGTCAAGAGTGCTGACAGCCTTGAGCACGATGTTCTCCTGTCAAGAGTGCTGACAGCCTTGAGCACGATGTTCTCCTGTCGAGAGTGCTGACAGCCTTGAGCACGATGTTCTCCTGTCAAGAGTGCTGACAGCCTTGAGCAAGATGTTCACCTGTCAAGAGTGCTGACAGCCTTGAGCAAGATCTTCACCTGTCAAGAGTGCTGACAGCCTTGAGCAAGATGTTCACCTGTCAAGAGTGCTGACAGCCTTGAGCACGATGTTCTCCTGTCAAGAGTGCTGACAGCTTCGAGCACGATGTTCACCTGTCAAGAGTGCTGACAGCCTCGAGCACGATGTTCACCTGTCAAGAGTGCTGACAGCCTTGAGCACGATGTTCACCTGTCAAGAGTGCTGACAGCCTTGAGCACGATGTTCACCTGTCAAGAGTGCTGACAGCCTCGAGCACGATGTTCACCTGTCAAGAGTGCTGACAGCCTTGAGCACGATGTTCACCTGTCAAGAGTGCTGACTGCCTTGAGCACGATGTTCACCTGTCAAGAGTGCTGACAGCCTTGAGCACGATGTTCACCTGTCAAGAGTGCTGACAGCCTTGAGCACGATGTTCACCTGTAAAGAGTGCTGACAGCCTTGAGCACGATGTTCACCTGTCAAGAGTGCTGACAGCCTTGAGCACGATGTTCACCTGTCAAGAGTGCTGACAGCCTTGAGCACGATGTTCTCCTGTCAAGAGTGCTGACAGCCTTGAGCACGATGTTCACCTGTCAAGAGTGCTGACAGCCTTGAGCACGATGTTCACCTGTCAAGAGTGCTGACAGCCTCGAGCACGATGTTCACCTGTCAAGAGTGCTGACAGCCTTGAGCACGATGTTCACCTGTCAAGAGTGCTGACAGCCTTGAGCACGATGTTCACCTGTCAAGAGTGCTGACAGCCTTGAGCACGATGTTCACCTGTCAAGAGTGCTGACAGCCTCGAGCACGATGTTCACCTGTCATGAGTGCTGACAGCGTTGAGCACGATTTTCACCTGTCAAGAGTGCTGACAGCCTCGAGCACGATGTTCACCTGTCAAGAGTGCTGACAGTCTCGAGCACGATGTTCACCTGTCAAGAGTGCTGCCAGCCTCGAGCACGATGTTCACCTGTCAAGAGTGCTGACAGCCTCGAGCACGATGTTCACCTGTCAAGAGTGCTGACAGCCTCGAGCACGATGTTCACCTGTCAAGAGTGCTGACAGCCTCGAGCACGATGTTCACCTGTCAAGAGTGCTGACAGCCTCGAGCACGATGTTCACCTGTCAAGAGTGCTGACAGCCTCGAGCACGATGTTCACCTGTCAAGAGTGCTGACAGCCTCGAGCACGATGTTCACCTGTCAAGAGTGCTGACAGCCTTGAGCACGATGTTCACCTGTCAAGAGTGCTGACAGCCTTGAGCACGATGTTCACCTGTCAAGAGTGCTGACAGCCTCGAGCACGATGTTCACCTGTCAAGAGTGCTGACAGCCTCGAGCACGATGTTCACCTGTCAAGAGTGCTGACAGCCTCGAGCACGATGTTCACCTGTCAAGAGTGCTGACAGCCTCGAGCACGATGTTCACCTGTCAAGAGTGCTGACAGCCTCGAGCACGATGTTCACCTGTCAAGAGTGCTGACAGCCTCGAGCACGATGTTCACCTGTCAAGAGTGCTGACAGCCTCGAGCGCGATGTTCACTTGTCAAGCTTTCTTGGTTCTTTTTTCTCGTTCAATAGTTAGGAACTTTTTTTTTTTTTTTGCTTTTATAGACGAAACGAAAATATTTCAGAGGTGGTCTAGCTAGTGAGGGGTAAGCCAGGGGAAGGCGTCGGTCAGATGACCAAAAATGAAGTGACCCCTGTTCTGGCAGCGCCAGTGATGAGCGTGCAAATACTAACGTTCCCATGTCATTTTTTGTATATTATTCCGCGAACTTTCATCTCCTGACCCAATTGAACCTAATTTATAATTAAGAAAATAATAATTAGAACATAAGAACATAAAGAAGGAACACTGCAGCAGGCCTACTGGCCCATGCGAGGCAGGGCTTAAACTAATGACCCACCTAATCAGGTCAGGTCACATCCACTTAAGGAGCACGGCATCAGACTAGCACAAGCTAGTAAGGTCCAACTCACACCACTGACCTCAGCATTAGTACAGAAAAAAGTTAGGAATCTTGTTATAAAATTACGAATTTATAATAATGACTGACAAGAGTGTAAGAAAGAGTAACTAGGAGGCGACTGGAGTTCATTACCCTTGTAACTAGTTCAGCTATAATAACTTTGGGGTCCAGTCCTTGGACCCATTATGTACCTTTGTAATCTTTTGACTACCGCCCACAGGATGGGTATGTGGTGACTACCGCCCACAGGATGGGTATGTGGTGACTACCGCCCACAGGATGGGTATGTGGTGACTACCGCCCACAGGATGGGTATGTGGTGACTACCGCCCACAGGATGGGTATGTGGTGACTACCGCCCACAGGATGGGTATGTGGTGACTACCGCCCATAGGATGGGGATGGGGTGTATAATAATTATATTAAACTAAACTGTCTTGTGTGGGTGACGTCCCTCTTCCCACTGCACTTAGCAAGCAACAGATTCCTCCTGAATCTTGCCTCCTCTTCCTTCACCTCTTCCACTCCTCCTCCAAAGTACAGCGAGCGATATTTTACATTCCTAAATATATATGACAGAGTTCGAGTCATGGAGCAGCAGTGCGTGACATGCTCTCACTTTATTTTACAAAGTCTCAAGAATTCTCGAGTTAGAAGTGAGTTTTGTACTTCCCGGGCGGCGATGGGACGGATGAACAAACATGTGAAGAGTTAGTAGTGAGTGTTGTACTTCCCGGGCGGCGATGGGACGGATGAACAAACATGTGAAGAGTTAGTAGTGAGTGTTGTACTTCCCGGGCGGCGATGGGACGGATGAACAAACATGTGAAGAGTTAGTAGTGAGTGTTGTACTTCCCGGACGGCGAAGGGACGGATAAACAAACATGTGAAGAGTTAGTAGTGAGTGTTGTACTTCCCGGGCGGCGATGGGACGGATAAACAAACATGTGAAGAGTTAGTAGTGAGTGTTGTACTTCCCGGGCGGCGATGGGACGGATGAACAAACATGTGAAGAGTTAGTAGTGAGTGTTGTACTTCCCGGGCGGCGATGGGACGGATGAACAAACATCTGAAGAGTTAGTAGTGAGTGTTGTACTTCCCGGGCGGCGATGGGACGGATGAACAAACATCTGAAGAGTTAGTAGTGAGTGTTGTACTTCCCGGACGGCGATGGGACGGATGAACAAACATCTGAAGAGTTAGTAGTGAGTGTTGTACTTCCCGGACGGCGATGGGACGGATGAACAAACATCTGAAGAGTTAGTAGTGAGTGTTGTACTTCCCGGACGGCGATGGGACGGATGAACAAACATCTGAAGAGTTAGTAGTGAGTGTTGTACTTCCCGGGCGGCGATGGGACGGATGAACAAACATCTGAAGAGTTAGTAGTGAGTGTTGTACTTCCCGGACGGCGATGGGACGGATGAACAAACATCTGAAGAGTTAGTAGTGAGTGTTGTACTTCCCGGGCGGCGATGGGACGGATGAACAAACATCTGAAGAGTTAGTAGTGAGTGTTGTACTTCCCGGGCGGCGATGGGACGGATAAACAAACATGTGAAGCGCCGACCTGACTTATTGTGCAAGAATGACTTGAAGAACAAACACAACTTGAATGTTTGTGTTTCTGGCATACAAGTATGAGCATCTTTTTCCGATCATGGGTAGTCATGGGTGACCATGAGTTACCATTGGTGACCATGGGTAGTCATGGGTGACAATGGTTAGTCATGGGTGAACATGGGTGGTCATGGGTGACCATAGGTGGTCATGGGTGAACATGGGTGACAATGGGTAGTCATGGGTGAACATGGGTGGTCATGGGTGACCATGGGTGGTCATGGGTGACCATGGGTGGTCATGGGTGAACATGGGTGACAATGGGCAGTCATGGGTGAACATGGGTGGTCATGGGTGACCATGGGTGGTCATGGGTGAACATGGGTGACAATGGGTAGTAATGGGGGACAATGGGTGATCATGAGTGACCATGGGAGATCATGGGTGATCATGGGTAGTCATGGGTGGTCATGGGTGAACATGGGTGGTCATGGGAGACCATGGGAGATAATGTGTCATCATGGGTGAACATGGGTGACCATGGGTGGTCATCGGTGATCATGGATGATCATGGGTGATCATGGGTGATCATGGGTGACCACGGGTGGTCATGGGAGACCATGGGTGATCATGTGTGATCATGGGTAACCATGGGTGATCATGGGTGACAATGTGTGGCCATGAGTGATCATGGGTGACCATGGGTAGTCGTGGGTGACCATGAGTGATCATGGGTGACCATGGGTAGTCGTGGGTGACCATGAGAGATCATGGGTGACCATGAGTAGTCGTGGGTGACCATGGGTGATCATGGTTGACCATGGGTGACCATGGGTGATCATGGTTGACCATGGGTGACCATGGGTGACCATGATTGACCATGGGTGACCATGGTTGACCATGGGTGACCATGGGTGACCATGGGTGGTCATGGGTGACCATGGGTGGTCATGGGTGACCATGGGTAATCAAGGATGACCATGGGTGGTCATGGGTGATCATGGGTGACCATGGGTGATCATGGGTGATCATGTGTGATCATGGGTGACCATGGGTGACCATGGTTGACCATGGGTGATCATGGGTGGTCATGGGAGACCATGGGTGACCATGGGTGACCATAGGTGGTCATGGGTGACCATGGGTGATCATGGATGATCATGGGTGACCATGGGTGATCATGGGTGACCATGGGTGATCATGGGTGATCATGTGTGATCATGGGTGACCATGGGTGGTCACGGGTGACCATGGGTGACCATGGTTGACCATGGGTGACCATGGGTGGTCATGGGTGACCATGGGTGACCATGGGTGGTCATGGCTCCCATGCTCTTCATGTAGTTTAAAATCTACACTTCCTACCATTAAAGCCCAGGTAAGAGGTTCAGTTATTAAAGCCCAGGTAAGGGGTTCAGTTATTAAAGCCCAGGTAAGAGGTTCAGTTATTAAAGCCCAGGTAAGGGGTTCAGTTATTAAAGCCCAGGTAAGGGGTTCAGTTATTAAAGCCCAGGTAAGAGGTTCAGTTATTAAAGCCCAGGTAAGGGGTTCAGTTATTAAAGCCCAGGTAAGAGGTTCAGTTATTAAAGCCCAGGTAAGAGGTTCAGTTATTAAAGCCCAGGTAAGGGGTTCAGTTATTAAAGCCCAGGTAAGAGGTTCAGTTATTAAAGCCCAGGTAAGAGGTTCAGTTATTAAAGCCCAGGTAAGAGGTTCAGTTATTAAAGCCCAGGTAAGAGGTTCAGTTATTAAAGCCCAGGTAAGAGGTTCAGTTATTAAAGCCCAGGTAAGAGGTTCAGTTATTAAAGCCCAGGTAAGAGGTTCAGTTATTAAAGCCCAGGTAAGAGGTTCAGTTATTAAAACCCAGGTAAGAGGTTCAGTTATTAAAGCCCAGGTAAGAGGTTCAGTTATTAAAGCCCAGGTAAGAGGTTCAGTTATTAAAGCCCAGGTAAGAGGTTCAGTTATTAAAGCCCAGGTAAGAGGTTCAGTTATTAAAGCCCAGGTAAGAGGTTCAGTTATTAAAGCCCAGGTAAGAGGTTCAGTTATTAAAACCCAGGTAAGGGGTTCAGTTATTAAAGCCCAGGTAAGAGGTTCAGTTATTAAAACCCAGGTAAGAGGTTCAGTTATTAAAGCCCAGGTAAGAGGTTCAGTTATTAAAGCCCAGGTAAGAGGTTTAGTTATTAAAACCCAGGTAAGAGGTTCAGTTATTAAAGCCCAGGTAAGAGGTTTAGTTATTAAAGCCCAGGTAAGAGGTTTAGTTATTAAAACCCAGGTAAGAGGTTCAGTTATTAAAGCCCAGGTAAGAGGTTCAGTTATTAAAACCCAGGTAAGAGGTTCAGTTATTAAAACCCAGGTAAGAGGTTCAGTTATTAAAGCCCAGGTAAGAGGTTTAGTTATTAAAACCCAGGTAAGAGGTTCAGTTATTAAAGCCCAGGTAAGAGGTTTAGTTATTAATACCCAGGTAAGAGGTTTAGTTATTAAAACCCAGGTAAGAGGTTCAGTTATTAAAGCCCAGGTAAGAGGTTTAGTTATTAAAACCCAGGTAAGAGGTTCAGTTATTAAAGCCCAGGTAAGAGGTTTAGTTATTAAAACCCGGGTAAGAGGTTCAGTTATTAAAGCCCAGGTAAGAGGTTTAGTTATTAAAACCCAGGTAAGAGGTTTAGTTATTAAAGCCCAGGTAAGAGGTTCAGTTATTAAAACCCAGGTAAGAGGTTCAGTTATTAAAGCCCAGGTAAGAGGTTTAGTTATTAAAACCCAGGTAAGAGGTTTAGTTATTAAAACCCAGGTAAGAGGTTCAGTTATTAAATGCCTGGTATTTAAATAATTAAGAGGTACAATAATTGAAATTAATGGTTTAGTCATTAAAAAGACTAGTAATTAGGTGGGTAATTAAGACCCCGGGTTATGTCACTGGTAATTATATTGAAAATTATTATAGGTATAATCCATTCAGAAGTCCGGAGCCATCTTTAATATTTCTGGAGGTAATTATGTGAATTTACACATGAACATACACACACACACATACACACACACACACACACACACACACACACACACACACACACACACACACACACACACACACACACACACACACACACACACACACACACACACACACACACACACACACACACACACACACACACACACACACACACACACACACACACACACACACACACACACACACACACACACACACACACACACACACACACACACAGACACACACACACACAGACACACACACACACACACACACACACACACACACACACACACACACACACACACACACACACACACACACACACACACACACACACACACACAGACACACACACACACACACACACACACACACACACACACACACACACACACACACACACAACAAACACACACACACACACACACACACACACACACACAGACACACACACACACACACACACACACACACACACACACACACACACACACACACACACACACACACACACACAACAAACACACACACACACACACACACACACACACACACAACAAACACACACACACACACAACAAACACACACACACACACACACACGCACACACACACAACAAACACACACACACACACACAACAAACACACACACACACACACACACACACACACAACAAACACACACACACACACACACACACGCACACACACAACAAACACACATACACACACACAACAAACACACACACACACACAACAAACACACACACACACACACACACGCACACACACACAACAAACACACACACACACAACAACACACACACACACACACACGCACACACACACAATAAACACACACACACACACACGCACACACACACACACATACACACACAATTTAATTACAAAATCACAAAAATTTTATGAAAGTCTCTCTCTCTCTCTCTCTCTCTCTCTCTCTCTCTCTCTCTCTCTCTCTCTCTCTCTCTCTCTCTCTCTCTCTCTCTCTCTCTAGTAATCGTGACCTGGTGTGAACCTTTATTAGGTTCCTTTGAGAAGGTTCAATAGTGGCCGAGACTCCCTGCTGCTGCCAGTGTTGAGGAGTGTTGAGGAGTGTTGGGAGTGTTGGGGAGTGTTGTGCAGTGTTGAGAGTGTTGGGGAGTGTTGGGAGTGTTGGAGAGTGTTGGGGAGTGTTGAGGAGTGTTGGGGAGTGTTGAGGAGTGTTGGGGAGTGTTGGGGAGTGTTGAGGAGTGTTGGGGAGTGTTGAGGAGTGTTGGGGAGTGTTGAGGAGTGTTGAGGAGTGTTGGGGAGTGTTGAGGAGTGTTGAGGAGTGTTGGGGAGTCTTGAGGAGTGTTGGGGAGTGTTGAGGAGTGTTGGGGAGTGTTGAGGAGTGTTGAGGAGTGTTGGGGAGTGTTGAGGAGTGTTGGGGAGTGTTGAGGAGTGTTGTGCAGTGTTGGGAGTGTTGGGGAGTGTTGGGAGTGTTGGAGAGTGTTGGGGAGTGTTGAGGAGTGTTGGGGAGTGTTGAGGAGTGTTGTGCAGTGTTGGGAGTGTTGGGGAGTGTTGGGAGTGTTGGAGAGTGTTGGCGAGTGTTGAGGAGTGTTGGGGAGTGTTGGGGAGTGTTGAGGAGTGTTGGGGAGTGTTGGGGAGTGTTGAGGAGTGTTGGGGAGTGTTGGGAGTGTTGGGGAGTGTTGAGGAGTGTTGAGGAGTGTTGGGGAGTGTTGAGGAGTGTTGGGGAGTGTTGAGGAGTGTTGGGGAGTGTTGGGAGTGTTGGGGAGTGTTGGGAGTGTTGTGGAGTGTTGTGGAGTGTTGGGAGTGTTGGGGAGTGTTGGGGAGTGTTGTGGAGTGTTGTGGAGTGTTGGGAGTGTTGGGGAGTGTTGGGGAGTGTTGAGGAGTGTTGGGAGTGTTGGAGAGTGTTGGGGAGTGTTGTGGTGTGTTCGGGAGTGTTGGAGAGTGTTGAGGAGTGTTGGGAGTGTTGGGGAGTGTTGGGGAGTGTTGAGGAGTGTTGGGGAGTGTTGTGGAGTGTTGTGGAGTGTTGTGGAGTGTTGGGAGTGTTGGGGAGTGTTGGGGAGTGTTGAGAGTGTTGGGGAGTGTTGGGGAGTGTTGAGGAGTGTTGGGAGTGTTGGGGAGTGTTGTGGAGTGTTGTGGAGTGTTGGGAGTGTTGGGGAGTGTTGTGGAGTGTTGTGGAGTGTTGGGAGTGTTGGGGAGTGTTGGGGAGTGTTGAGGAGTGTTGGGAGTGTTGGGGAGTGTTGGGGAGTGTTGAGGAGTGTTGGGGAGTGTTGGGGAGTGTTGAGGAGTGTTGGGGAGTGTTGGGAGTGTTGGGGAGTGTTGAGGAGTGTTGAGGAGTGTTGGGGAGTGTTGAGGAGTGTTGGGGAGTGTTGAGGAGTGTTGGGGAGTGTTGGGAGTGTTGGGGAGTGTTGGGGAGTGTTGTGGAGTGTTGTGGAGTGTTGGGAGGGTTGGGGAGTGTTGGGGAGTGTTGTGGAGTGTTGTGGAGTGTTGGGAGTGTTGGGGAGTGTTGGGGAGTGTTGAGGAGTGTTGGGGAGTGTTGAGGAGTGTTGGGGAGTGTTGAGGAGTGTTGTGGAGTGTTGGGAGTGTTGGGGAGTGTTGGGGAGTGTTGAGGAGTGTTGTGCAGTGTTGGGAGTGTTGGGGAGTGTTGGGGAGTGTTGGGAGTGTTGGGAGTGTTGGAGAGTGTTGGGGAGTGTTGTGGTGTGTTCGGGAGTGTTGGAGAGTGTTGAGGAGTGTTGGGATTGTTGGGGAGTGTTGAGGAATGTTGGGAGTGTTGGGGAGTGTTGGGGAGTGTTGGGGAGTGTTGGGAGTGTTGGGCGTGTTGGGGAGTGGTGGGACTGTTGGGGAGTGTTGGGGAGTGTTGGGAGTGTTGGGAGTGTTGGGAGTGTTGGGGAGTGTTGAGGAGTGTTGGGATTGTTGGGAGTGTTGAGGAGTGTTGGGAGTGTTGGGGAGTGTTGGGATTGTTGGGAAGTGTTGAGGAGTGTTGGGAGTGTTGGGGAGTGTTGGGATTGTTGGGGAGTGTTGAGGAGTGTTGGGAGTGTTGGGAGTGTTGGGGAGTGTTGGGAATGTTGGGGAGTGTTGGGGATTGTTGGGAGTGTTGGGGAGTGTTGGGAATGTTGGGGAGTGTTGGGGAGTGTTGGGAGTGTTGGGAGTGTTGGGAGTGTTGGAGAGTGTTGGGGAGTGTTGTGGTGTGTTCGGGAGTGTTGGAGAGTGTTGAGGAGTGTTGGGATTGTTGGGGAGTGTTGAGGAGTGTTGGGAGTGTTGGGGAGTGTTGGGGAGTGTTGGGGAGTGTTGGGAGTGTTGGGAGTGTTGGGGAGTGTTGGGAATGTTGGGGAGTGTTGGGGAGTGTTGGGAGTGTTGGGAGTGTTGGGAGTGTTGGGGAGTGTTGAGGAGTGTTGGGATTGTTGGGAGTGTTGAGGAGTGTTGGGAGTGTTGGGGAGTGTTGGGATTGTTGGGAAGTGTTGAGGAGTGTTGGGAGTGTTGGGGAGTGTTGGGATTGTTGGGGAGTGTTGAGGAGTGTTGGGAGTGTTGGGAGTGTTGGGGAGTGTTGGGAATGTTGGGGAGTGTTGGGGATTGTTGGGAGTGTTGGGGAGTGTTGGGAATGTTGGGGAGTGTTGGGGAGTGTTGGGAGTGTTGGGAGTGTTGGGAGTGTTGGGAGTGTTGGGGAGTTTTGGGAGTGTTGCGGAGTGTTGGGAGTGTTGGGAGTGTAGGGAGTGTTGGGGAGTGTTGGGAGTGTTGGGTAGTGTTGGGGAGTATCGGGAGTGTTGGGGAGTGTTGGGGAATGTTGGGAAGTGTTGGGAGTATTGAGCAGTGTTGGGAAGTGCTGGAAGTGTAGGGAACTTTTGGGAATTGTTGAAAAGTGTTGGGAAGTGTTATGGAATGTTGGGGAATATTGGGGAGTCTTGGAGGTCAGTGTTGGGAGACTGCAGTGTTGGAAGGAATATTGGGGAGTCTTGGAGGTCAGTGTTGGGAGACTGCAGTGTTGGAAGGAATATTGGGGAGTCTTGGAGGTCAGTGTTGGGAGACTGCAGTGTTAGAAGGAATATTGGGGAGTCTTGGAGGTCAGTGTTGGGAGACTGCAGTGTTGGAAGGAATATTGGGGAGTCTTGGAGGTCAGTGTTGGGAGACTGCAGTGTTGGAAGGAATATTGGGGAGTCTTGGAGGTCAGTGTTGGGAGACTGCAGTGTTAGAAGGAATATTGGGGAGTCTTGGAGGTCAGTGTTGGGAGACTGCAGTGTTGGAAGGAATATTGGGGAGTCTTGGAGTTCAGTGTTGGGAGACTGCAGTGTTAGAAGGAATATTGGGGAGTCTTGGAGGTCAGTGTTGGGAGACTGCAGTGTTAGAAGGAATATTGGGGAGTCTTGGAGGTCAGTGTTGGGAGACTGCAGTGTTGGAAGGAATATTGGGAGTCTTGGAGGTCAGTGTTGGGAGACTGCAGTGTTGGAAGGAATATTGGGGAGTCTTGGAGGTCAGTGTTGGGAGACTGCAGTGTTAGAAGGAATATTGGGGAGTCTTGGAGGTCAGTGTTGGGAGACTGCAGTGTTGGAAGGAATATTGGGGAGTCTTGGAGTTCAGTGTTGGGAGACTGCAGTGTTAGAAGGAATATTGGGGAGTCTTGGAGGTCAGTGTTGGGAGACTGCAGTGTTAGAAGGAATATTGGGGAGTCTTGGAGGTCAGTGTTGGGAGACTGCAGTGTTGGAAGGAATATTGGGAGTCTTGGAGGTCAGTGTTGGGAGACTGCAGTGTTGGAAGGAATATTGGGGAGTCTTGGAGGTCAGTGTTGGGGGGCTGCAGTGTTAGAAGGAATATTGGGGAGTCTTGGAGGTCAGTGTTGGGAGACTGCAGTGTTGGAAGGAATATTGGGGAGTCTTGGAGGTCAGTGTTGGGAGACTGCAGTGTTAGAAGGAATATTGGGGAGTCTTGGAGGTCAGTGTTGGGAGACTGCAGTGTTAGAAGGAATATTGGGGAGTCTTGGAGGTCAGTGTTGGGAGACTGCAGTGTTAGAAGGAATATTGGGGAGTCTTGGAGGTCAGTGTTTGGAGACTGCAGTGTTAGAATGAATATTGGGGAGTCTTGGAGGTCAGTGTTGGGAGACTGCAGTGTTAGAAGGAATATTGGGGAGTCTTGGAGGTCAGTGTTGGGAGACTGCAGTGTTAGAAGGAATATTGGGGAGTCTTGGAGGTCAGTGTTGGGAGACTGCAGTGTTAGAAGGAATATTGGGGAGTCTTGGAGGTCAGTGTTGGGAGACTGCAGTGTTAGAAGGAATATTGGGGAGTCTTGGAGGTCAGTGTTGGGAGACCGCAGTGTTAGAAGGAATATTGGGGAGTCTTGGAGGTCAGTGTTGGGAGACCGCAGTGTTAGAAGGAATATTGGGGAGTCTTGGAGGTCAGTGTTGGGAGACTGCAGTGTTAGAAGGAATATTGGGGAGTCTTGGAGGTCAGTGTTGGGAGACCGCAGTGTTAGAAGGAATATTGGGGAGTCTTGGAGGTCAGTGTTGGGAGACTGCAGTGTTAGAAGGAATATTGGGGAGTCTTGGAGGTCAGTGTTGGGAGACTGCAGTGTTAGAAGGAATATTGGGGAGTCTTGGAGGTCAGTGTTGGGAGACTGCAGTGTTAGAAGGAATATTGGGGAGTCTTGGAGGTCAGTGTTGGGAGACTGCAGTGTTAGAAGGAATATTGGGGAGTCTTGGAGGTCAGTGTTGGGAGACTGCAGTGTTGGAAGGAATATTGGGGAGTCTTGGAGGTCAGTGTTGGGAGACTGCAGTGTTGGAAGGAATATTGGGGAGTCTTGGAGGTCAGTGTTGGGAGACCGCAGTGTTAGAAGGAATATTGGGGAGTCTTGGAGGTCAGTGTTGGGAGACTGCAGTGTTGGAAGGAATATTCGTATTACACTATAAGATTAAACCTTCATCTTATAGTGTAATACTAATTATTTTGCGTGGCTCTGCCAAATTATCAGTAACGTCATCAGTGCTGGTATCAGTGCTGGTATCAGTGGTATCATCTAATTATGATGGAATCGGTAAGGGCTAAAATTTGGGTATCTTTCCAGGAGTATTGTAATGTGTCACGAGGAACTAAGGATCTGGTAATAATGCTGAAGCTCATGGTTTGCACAACACAGGGAAACACACGGGTTTAGAGCAGGGCACCCCTGCCTCTGGCACCTGGTAGTCCACTACTGGCACCCCTCTGGGGAATATTGGTCCCCCTGTGGATAATGGGGTACCCAGAAGGGAGAACGAGAGAGGTTGATCACTCAGCTTGATTTCGTAAAACCACTCATAATAATTCATTCCGATCCTTTAATCACTCTGCGGTCTCAATATAAACATTTACTGGCATCATTCAATACCCTCACGTACATGGTTAATTCACCGTGATATTACATAAATTATTACCACAGGGCGAGCCAAGCAAAACACAGCCCATTATTCACAGTCCAGCATTATCAATAACTAGTTTCAAGCCGGTGGGCCATATACAACGTCCAATTAAAACGGGAAAAATATACCTTATGTTGACCCCGAGTGGCGGCGCCCTCAAGGGCGCGTGTCACTCAGTGTGGTGGTTGGTGGAGGAGGAGGTTGATACACCAGAGGTAATTACACAGAAACAACGTTAGCTGAAAGGCATTCAATAGGATGGCTGTACAGATACGTAAGGAAGTCGCATACAGTTTTGTATCTAGAAGGAAGGGAATTCAGAGAAGGAAGTAGTGTAGTGAAGGAAGAATTAAGGTTACATGGGACACGAGAAACCCACAGAGGAAAAAAAAGGGATAGAAAGCAGAGAATTAATCACAAAAGAAAGCAATGAGTACACAGTAATGGCGAAGTAAATGGCGGAACATGATGTGAATTGGTAGATAATGTCAGGTAGGTGTTAGAAGAATTATACACAGAATATAAAGGAATCTTCTCCAGGGCAACGCAGACAATTCACGAGAAC
>NC_091294.1:43023853-43076353 GCF_038502225.1 Cherax quadricarinatus | reverse complement strand
GGGGCAAAGAAGACCGCAGACAGAGTATAGGCTAGGTGGACAAAGACTACAGACCTCACTCAGGGAGAAACATCTTGGGGTGACCATAACACCGAGCACGTCACCGGAGGCACACATCAACCAAATAACTGCTGCAGCATACGGGCGCCTGGCAAACCTGAGAATAGCGTTCCAATACCTTAATAAGGAATCGTTCAAGACACTGTACACTGTGTATGTTAGGCCCATACTGGAGTATGCAGCACCAGTCTGGAACCCACACCTGGTCAAGCACGTCAAGAAGTTAGAGAAAGTACAAAGGTTTGCAACAAGGCTAGTCCCAGAGCTCAGGGGAATGTCGTTCGAGGAAAGGTTGAGGGGAAATCGGACTGACGACACTGGAGGACAGAAGGGTCAGGGGAGACATGATAACGACATACAAGATACTGCGGGGAATTGACAAGGTGGATAGAGACAGGATGTTCCAGAGAGGGGACACAGAAACAAGGGGTCACAACTGGAAGCTGAAGACTCAGACGAGTCACAGGGACGTTAGGAAGTATTTCTTCAGTCATACAGTCGTCAGGAAGTGGAATAGCCTAGCAAGTGAAGTAGTGAGGCAGGAACCATACATAGTTTTAAGAAGAGGTATGACAAAGCTCGGGAAGCAGAGAGGGAGAGGACCTAGTAGCGATCAGTGATCAGCCAGGAGCTGAGTCTCGACCCCTGCAACCACAATTAGGTGAGTACAATTAGGTTAGTACACACACACACACACACACACTCACACACACACACAACTACCTACCATCTCCGGCGACCTCCCCCCCCATGCCCCCACCTATCATCTTCAACCCTACCACTTTTACCTCTCCCCCCTCAACACACCTCACGCCCCTAACCTCTCTCCCTCACCTCTGCCCCCACTCCCCCACCCCCCACGTCAGAGACAGGCTCACGCATCAAGGATTTCCTCCGGAGTTGCTATTGTTGCAAATTTGCGGGAGTGAGAGCGGAGGTATTCAACAGTACCCCCCCCCTGCCACAACTGTGTACCCCCTGCCACTACTGTGTACCCCCCCCTGCCACTACTGTGTAGCGCTGCAGGGAGGAGAGGGGGAGAGACGAAGGGAGAGGAAGAGAGGATGGAGAATAGAGATACAGGGAGAGAATAAGGAGAGAGAGAGGGAGAGGAGAGAAGAAAGGAGAGGAAAAGGAGGGAGAGAAGAGATGAAGGGAAAGGACAGGGAGGAGACAGGAGACGAGAGGGGGATGGAGTACACGACCAACAAAGGTAATTTGAGGAAAAGTGACAGCTGGTAGCCTGTGTTGGAGGTAGTGTTCGAAATAGTGTTGGAGACAGTGTTGAAGAGTGTTGGAGGCAGTGTTGGATGCAGTGTTGGAGACAGTGTTGAAGAGTGTTGGAGGCAGTGTTGGAGGCAATGTTGGAGACAGTGTTGAAGAGTGTTGGACGCAGTGTTGGAGACAGTGTTGAAGAGTGTTGGAGGCAGTGTTGGAAACAGTGTGGGAGGCAGTGTCGGAAATAGTGTTGGAGGCAGCGATGGAGACAGTGTTGGAAGCAGTGTTGGAGACAGTGTTGGAGGCAGCGTTGGAGGTAGTGTTGGAGACAGTGAGGAGACAGTGTTGGAGGCAGTGTTGGAGGCAGTGTTGGAGGCAGTGTAGGAGACACTGTTGGAAACAGCGTTGGAGGCAGTGTTGGAGGCAGTGTTGGAGATAGTGTTGGAGATAGTGTTGGATGCAGTGTTGGAAGCAGTGTTGGAGACAGTGTTGGAGTAAGTGTTGGAGGCAGTGTTGGAGACAGTGTTGGAGGCAGTGTTGGAGGTAGTGTTGGAGATAATGTTGGAGACAGTGTTGAAGAGAGTTGGAGGCAGTGTTGGAGACAGTGTTGGAGGCAGTGTTGGAGAGTGTTGGAGGCAGTGTTGGAGACAGTGATGGAGACAGTGTTGGAGGCAGTGTTGGAGGCAATGTAGGAGACACTGTTAGATACAGCGTTGGAGGCAGTGTTGGAGGCAGTGTTGGAGATAGTGTTGGAGATAGTGTTGGATGCAGTGTTGGAAGCAGTGTTGGAGGCAGTGTTGGAGTAAGTGTTGGAGGCAGTGTTGGAGACAGTGGTGGATGCAGTGTTGGAGGCAGTGTTGGAGATAGTGTTGGAGAAAGTGTTGAAGAGAGTTGGAGGCAGCCTTGGAGACAGTGTTGGAGGCAGTGTTGGAGACAGTGTTGGAGGAAGTGTGGGGAGAGTGTTGGACACAGTGATGAAGAATGTTGGAGACAATGTAGGAGCCACTGTTGGATATAGTGTTGGAAGCAGTGTTGGAGGTAGTGTTGGATACAGTGTTGGAAGCAGTGTTGGAGACAGTGTTGGAGGCAGTGTTGGAGGCAGTGTTGGATACAGTGTTGGAGACAGTGTTGGAGGCAGTGCTGGAGACAGTGTTGGAGGCAGTGCTGGAGACAGTGTTGGAGGCAGTGTTTGAGGCAGTGTTGGAAATAGTGTTGGAGATAGTGTTGAAGGCAGTTGGAAGCAGTGTTGGAGACAGTGTTGGAGGAAGTGTTGGAGGCAGTGCTGGAGACAGTGTTGGAGGCAGTGTTGGAGGTAGTGTTGGAGACAATGTTGGAGATAGTGTTGAAGAGAGCTGGAGGCAGTGTTGGAGGCAGTGTTGGAAATAGTGTTGGAGATAGTGTTGGAGGAAGTGTTGGAGGCAGTGTTGGAGACAGTGTTGGAGGCAGTGTTGGAGGTAGTGTTGGAGACAATGTTGGAGATAGTATTGAAGAGAGTTGGAGGCAGTGTTGGAGACAGTGTTGGAGGCAGTGTTGGAGATAGTGTTGGAGGCAGTGTTGGGAGAGTGTTGGAGACAGTGTTGAAGAGTGTTGGAGGCAGTGTAGGAGACACTGTTGGATACAGTGTTGGAGGCAGTGTTGAAGGCAGTGCTGGAGACAGTGTTGGAGGCAGTGTTGGAGGCAGTGTTGGAGGCAGTGTTGGAGACAGTGTTGGAGACAGTGTTGGAGACAGTGTTGGAGGCAGTGTTGGAGACAGTGCTGGAGGCAGTGTTGGAGACAGTGCTGGAGGCAGTGTTGGAGGCAGTGTTGGATGTAGTGTTGGAGGCAGTGTTGGAGGTGATATCAGATGACTGATTCTACAGTACCTGCACGTCTCCAGGACGAGCAGGGAGAATCAGGACGTACAGGGAGAATCAAGACGTACAGGGAAAACCAGGACGTACAGGGAGAACCAAGACGTACAGGGAGAACCAAGACGTACAGGGAGAACCAAGACGTACAGGGAGAACCAAGACGTACAGGGAGAACCAAGACGTACAGGGAGAACCAAAATGTACAGGGAAAACCAGGAGAATAGCTGAGCATCGATTTTAACTACTCATGAGGGGTGGAAGATGGGGGGGAAGAGAAGGGAGGGAAGGGGGAAAGGAAGGGGAGGAGGGAAGGAAGGAAATCCTTATTCCTGCCTATTTTTCTCTCCCTGCTTGAGGGAGTCACAATCCCTGCTTTTGCAGTTTCTCTCCCTCCTTTTAGGCTCCCTGTACCTCCTTATAGAATCCTTCCCCTTTTTATGCTCCCTGTACCTCCTAATGGGATCCTTCCTTCTTTTCAGCTCCCTTTACCTGCTTGTGGGATCCCTCCCTTTTTTAAGCTCCCTTTACCTACTTCACAGAGTACCTCCGGCAGCCGAGCTGAAGATTTTTTCATTCTGAATGGAGACTATCAGACGGTTGAGGTAAGGACAGTCTAGCAGAAGGCTCTCTCCCCACCCTCCTATCTCTCCGGGGGGGGGGGTGGAAGCATTAAAAGCCACAATCCTGCAGCAGGAACAAATTCTCCCAGGAGATAGGATCATTAGGAAGGGGTTTAGATCCTGGACCTCCGGCGGGCGAGACTCCTGCATTGGTCCACAACTCTGTGATGCCACATTAGTGTTAAGTCGCTTGCCACGGAGTTTCATGCCATTGATTTGCGTCACTTTCTAATTTGTACTTTAGTAATTGTTGACTTACATCTTTTTAATTTTTGTAAAGAAGGTGCCACGAGAGAGTGAGAGAGAGAGAGAGAGAGAGAGAGAGAGAGAGAGAGAGAGAGAGAGAGAGAGAGAGAGAGAGAGAGAGAGAGAGAGAGAGAGAGAGAGAGAGAGAAAGAGAGAAAGAGAGAAAGAGAGAGAGAGAGAGAGAGAGAGAGAGAGAGAGAGAGAGAGAGAGAGAGAGAGAGAGAGAGAGAGAGAGACAGAGAGACAGAGAGGAGAGAGAGAGAGAGAGAGACAGAGAGAAGAGAGCAGAGAGAGAGAGAGAGAGAGAGAGAGAGAGAGAGAGAGAGAGAGAGAGAGAGAGAGAGAGAGAGAGAGAGAGAGAGAGAGAAAGAGAGGAAGAGAGAGAGAGAGAGAGAGAGAGAGAGAGAGAGAGAGAGAGAGAGAGAGAGAGAGAGAGAGAGAGAGAAAGAGAGAAAGACAGAGAGAGAAGAATAAAGAAACATGGAACAGGAAAAAAAAATAGCTCAAATATCTATGTATATATATATATATATATATATATATATATATATATATATATATATATATATATATATATATATATATATATATATATATATATATATATATATATATATATATATATATATATATATATATATATATATATATATATATATGTGCCGAATATGTAAAACTGGTCAATTAGCAAGAACTCATTTAAAATTAAGTCCTTTCTAAAGTTTTCTCTTATACGTTTAAAGATATATTTTTTTCATTAATGTTAACGTAAAAATTTATAATTTTGCACCAAAAGAATCTTAGAAAACTTACCTAACCTTATTATAACAAGAACAATTTATTTTTGCCTAACCCAACTAAATATATTCTAGATTTCTTTACAATAATTTAATTCTAAACAAACCCTTAATAATGAATTCAAATTTAAAATTTACAGAAAACCTACAAATAACTGTTCCTATGTCCACTATTATTCCTCGCATCAAGATAGAGTCAAACTGTCTGTTTTCTCATCAATGTTTTTGAGAACTTTACGAATTTGTAGTCCTGAGTTCATAGATGAGGAAATATCCAAAATTTATGAAATAGGTAATGATTTGAAATACCCAAGAAATGTAATTGATAAATCTTTTAAAGTTGCTAGAAATACTTTTTACAATCCAAAAAGGGACAACCAGCCTTATTCAACTAAAAATATGTTGGTTCTCCCTTACCATGAAAACTTGGTTGATATGCCTTCTCTTCTTAAGACTTTTAATATTAAAGTTGTATTCAAAAATCTTGATACAGTAAAAAAACTTTTGATAAAGAATTCTCCCCAAAATGCTGATGGATGTGTCTATAAGATTCCTTGTAAAATTTGCGATAAAGTTTATTACGGTCAAACTGGTAAAAATCTCGAACTAAGATTAAAACAACATAAATATAGCATTAGAACTGGACAAGATTCCAATGCTCTATTTATTCATGTGAGAGATTTTAACAATCCAATTGATTTTCAAAAAGTTGAGAAAGTAGTATCAAGCAAGTCCATGGTCGACAGGAATATAATTGAATCTTGTTTCATAAAAAGCAGTTTTGACAATAATATGAATATTTGCTTTGGTTTATATAAATTAGATCCATTTATAATTAATAGAATTTGGGAAGAATTTAATAATACATTGGACAAATAATAATTTTTTAAATTTCTTATTTCTTGGGTAGAATAGTTTGTTGGTGGGTTGTATGAAGGAGCTGTCTAGTTGGGCCGGCGGTCCTGCTGTCTCGCGTCAGGTGTTTCGTTGTTGTGGGATCTGATAGTGAGGTGTGGGCTACCCCTTTATATACCTTCCTTTGATGCTTTACTTTCATTGTTCCTTGATAATGTGAGTAGTCACGAAAGCGCTTGGAACTTCTCTATTCTTTCACAGTGGTTGTTTTGCATATTCTGAAATCACCTGTTTACTGTGATCTTATTGCATATACATACATACATATATATATATATATATATATATATATATATATATATATATATATATATATATATATATATATATATATATATATATATATATATATATATATATATACATATATATATATATATATATATATATATATATATATATATATATATATATACATACATACATAGATAATTTAGAGACTAGAGTATTGTGGGTTTTATAAGGCGCCGGTCCATAAAAGCGATGTTTGCTATTAAAGGAACTTATGAAAGAAACAAGAGATGAATCAGACAGTCATCAAGAAGGATTTAACAGAGGAGAAATACATCATTATGTTGTATTATCTCGTGTGATGTATGCGGCGAGGCAGCCTCATACAACACTCCCACAGCTGTGATAAATCTTCTGGCTGCTCTACCCCCCCCCCTCCCCGGTCCCTCAGTTCACAGTTCCCCAGCCCCCCAAGCTAACCCCCAAGCTACCCCCCAAGCTACCCCCCAAGCTACCCCCAAGCTACCCCCCCCAAGTTACCCCCCAAACTACCCCCCCCCCCAAGAACTACCAGCCCCAGGCTCGTAATTTGGAATGTGAGAATATTCCTTTTCAAGATACCGGGAACTGTGAGCAGGTTGGTGTGTGTGTGTGTGTGTTTGTGTGTGTGTGTGTCTGTGTGTGTGTGTGTGTGTGTGTGTGTGTGTGTGTGTGTGTGTGTGTGTGTGTGTGTGTGTGTGTGTACTCACCTAATTGTGGTTTCAGGGGTCGAGATTCAGCTCCTGGCCCCGCCTCTTCACCGACCGCTACTAGGTCCTCTCCCCCCTTGCTCCATGAGCTTTATCATACCTCGTCTTAAAACTATGTATAGTTCCTGCCTCCTCTACATCGCTTGCCAGACTACTGCACTTCCTAACTACTCTGTGACTGAAGAAATACTTCCTAACATCCCTTTGACTCATCTGAGTCTTCAGCTTCCAATTGTGAACCCTTGTTTCTGTGTCCCATCTCTGGAACATCCTGTCTCTATCCACCTTGTCTATTTCACGCAGTATTTTGTTTGTCGTTATCATGTCTCCCCTGACCCTCCTGTCCTCCAGTGTTGTTAGACCGATTTCCCTTAACCTTTCTTCATAGGACATTCCTCTTAGCTCTGGAACTAGCCTTGTTGCAAACCTTTGCACTTTCTCTAATTTCTTGACGTGTTTGACCAGGTGTGGGTTCCAAACTGGTGTTGCGTACTCCAGTATGGGCCTGACGTACACAGTGTATAAAGTCTTGAACGATTACTTACTAAGGTACCGGAACGCTATTCTCAGGTATGCCAAGCGCCCATATGCCGCAGCAGTTATCTGGTTGATGTGTGCTTCTGGCGATGCACTCAGTATTATACTCACTCCTAGGTCTTTCTCCTTGAGTGAGGTTTGCAGCCTTTGGCCACCTAGCCTATACCCTGTCTGCAGTCTTCTTTGCCCTCCTCCGATCTTCATGACTTTGCATTTGGCGGGGTTAAATTCTAGGAGCCAGTTTCTGGACCACACATCCAGCCTGTCCAGGTCTCTTTGTAGACCTGTCTGGTCCGTGTCTGATTTAATTCTCCTCATTAACTTCACGTCATCTGCAAACAGGGGCACTTCTGAGTCTATCCCTTCCGTCATGTCGTTCACATATACCAAGAATAGCACTGGTCCCAGAACTGACCCCTGTGGGACCCCGCTCGTCACTGGCGCCCACTGTGATACCTTATCACGGACCATGACTCGCTGTTGCCTTTGCCTTCTTGCAGTCCAAGAAAATGCAATCAACCCACCCCTCCCTCTCATTTCTTACTTCAGTTACCTTGTCATAAAACTTTAGTAGGTTTGTGACACAGGATTTGCCTTCCATGAATCCGTGCTGGCTGTCGTTTATAATCTTGTTCCGCTCCAGGTGCTCCACCACTCACCTCCTGATAATCTTCTCCATGACTTTGCATACTATACACGCCAGTGACACTGGTCTATAATTTAGTGCTCCATTTCTGTCTCCCTTCTTAAAGATGGGGACTACATTTGCCTTCTTCCATACTTCAGTTTCAAGGGAAGTGTTGAAGATTTTGGTTAGTGGCACACGTAGTGTCTCTGCTCCCTCTCTAAGGATCCACGGAGAGATGTTGTCCGGTCCCACCGCCTTTGAAGTGTCAAGGCCACTTAGTAGCTTCTCCACCTCCTCCTCAGTTGTGTGTAATTCATCCAACACTTGTTGGTATATCCCTTGTTGCTGTACGCCACTGTTTTGTCTTCCCGTTGTCCCTTCAGCCTCCACTGTAAATACTTCCTGAAATCTCTTGTTGAGCTCCTCACATACCTCCTGGTCGTTTCTTGTGAGCTCCCCACCTTCTTTCCTCAGCCTGATTACCTGGTCCTTGACTGTTGTGTGTGTGTGTGTCCCCTACTGTAGGGACACAACTAAATATATGTATATTTCGACCTCCAGAAGCCCTCTTCAGCAGATGCTGAAATCAGTTGTTTAGGTCAGGAAACAGGGTATTGGAGAGAGGAAAAGTGCTGTCAATGGAGAAAATTATAGAAGTGAAAAAGTAAGAAGGAAAGAAGGCAAGTAGAGAGAGAGAGAGAAGAAAATGTAAGGAATAGAGTTCATGGAATGAAGAAATGGAGAGTGAAAGAGGAAGAGTAAATAGGTAATATATGAAAACAAAGGTGGATGAGAAAGGGAGAGTGAGAATGAGAGTATGACTCTGGGAGTGAGAGAGAGAGAGAGAGAGAGAAAGGGAACGGAAGAAAGAGTGAAGGAGGGAGGGAGGGAGATGATACATAAGGATGGCGTGTCAGGTTCACATGTGTCTATCCAGCCAAGGAAAATACAGCCATAAAGCCTTCCTATGACTGTCTGGCGTGCTCATGCGGACGTGGGGACGGAGGGCAGGGGGCAGGGGCGAGGTCAGGGGCGAGGGCAGGGGCGAGGGCAGGGGGCAGGGGAGAGGGCAGTGGGCAGGGGCGAGGGCAGGAGGCAGGGGTGAGGGCAGGGGGCAGGAGAAGAGGCAGGGTGGAGATGGGGGGGAAGAGTTCTGGAAATCATAGAACCCTGGGACCAAGAAGCCCTCGCACACACACACACACACACACACACACACACACACACACACACACACACACACACACACACACACACACACACACACACACACACACACACACACACACACACACACACACACACACGCACACACACGCACACACGCGTGCATGACTACACACATGACTACTAACATGATTCACAGTTGACAGCACATCACAAGTTGCACAGAGAGGACCAGGATTCCTTGTACTGGTAATGAGGGTGTCCTAGCCTCAGTCAGATGAGAAATGTCTCAGAGTGACAAGAGGAGGGAGAGGGAGAGAGAAAGTGAGAGAGAGAGAGAGAGAGAGAGAGAGAGAGAGAGAGAGAGAGAGAGAGAGAGAGAGAGAGAGAGAGAGAGAGAACAAGAATCTGAGGTCCAGTGTGCGTGGTAGAACAGACAGAAAGAGAAAGTGGAGTGTAAAAGGAGTAAAGGGGGAGGAGCCGGAAGACAGATCCTGTCAGAAGCGACTTTCAAACATTTAGGAATGTTTATATAATATATATATATATAAATATTATATATATATATATATATATATATATATATATATATATATATATATATATATATATATATATATATATATATATATATATATATGCTAGAAAACAAACGCGATATCTAATAATGATAGAGATCTCCAGGTAATACTAGAAAGGACTGCCCTTCTAACATCCAGCCTGTTACTGGGATTTTGTAACAAGTAGTCAGTATCCTGGTCCAATTATCCATTAAAATTTAACAGTAAGATTCAATAGTGCTTCAGGATTACAACTGGTAGGTAACTAACTAAAGAAATTAAAATTTAATAAGTTTATTAATAACAATTGTCTAGGCGTATGTTATAGAAGTAAATTATAGTATTCAATTGAATATAATATAGGATACAAGTTGGTACACTTCTCTGGTGTACAGTAGTATTGTGCTGAAGGTACATATCATGTCTTTATGGCTTTTAAGTACCGTCTGGTACATTATTAGAATTTGATAATGTAATACAAATATATACAAGTAAATAAGTGTATGTGTGTAAGTGCTCTAAGTAGTTCGCTATGTCTCACGACTCGACTAGACTTAAACAAGTAACTGACTAAAAGTCCTCACATAAACTAACTTCTTGACCAACCTGGCAATCAGAACAGCTTGCTTGAACAATGAAACGACTGATAAGCCGAACAGCAATATAACAAGCAACAGGGACACAGGATCAGGAACAAGGAGATAATATAACGACACTAAGTAGGGACCATCTGCAGATCCTCCACAAGTCACAAAACTCCCATACTACTGAAACTAAGTTCAGCATTAGAAAATCCCAGACTGTGACAGTACACAGATAACAGTACAAATTAGGTCAGAAGCTACAGCTCAGGACCTGAGTTTCTCAGTGTCTGTGTGACACACAACCTCAGTACAACGTCGAAAATCACTAAGTCTAGACTATGTTCTGTGAACAGAGTTACACAGAACTAACAACAAGCGACAGAGACGAGACTCCAACAAGGGCCCACAAGGTAGAGCTGGTGTGGGACCTCTTGTTAGAAGCAACGTCCAACAGACAATAAGGCGCAGGCCAGGCCGACTACTCCAGGTGAGGTGTGATCACCCCCCCCCCCCCCGATCACGTGACTCTCCGTGGACTGTTGCTGCCCAGCAACACAGAGAAGCCGGCAGCGTAACGAGCGAAGCGATAGTTAGACAATGTTGTCAGCTACTTAACACTCACGAACTATGAGCACTGAATAATATATACCTGGAGTTTACCTGGAGAGAGTTCCGGGGGTCAACGCCCCCGCGGCCCGGTCTGTGACCAGGCCTCCTGGTGGATCAGAGCCTGATCAACCAGGCTGTTGCTGCTGGCTGCACGCAAACCAACGTACGTGTTACATCCTACCTAATAATATAACTAAGTCAAATAATAATATAAAGCAATATATTTACAATTTAGCAATTATCGCAAATATAAGCAATATAAAATTATATGAACAGGTAATATACATTATATACATTGTGACCCATTCAGGGGTCGCAACAATATATATATATATATATATATATATATATATATATATATATATATATATATATATGTGTGTGTGTGTGTGTGTGTGTGTGTGTGTGTGTGTGTGTGTGTGTGTGTGTGTGTGTGTGTGTGTGTGTGTATGTGTGTACTCACCTAGTTGAGGTTGCAGGAATCGAGTCCAAGCTCCTGGTCCCGCCTCTTCACTGGTCGCTACCAGGTCACTCTCCCTGAACCTTGAGCTTTATTATACCTCTCCTTAAAGCTATGTATGGATCCTGCCTCCACTACATCGCTTCTCAAACTATTCCACTTCCTGACTACTCTGTGGCTGAAGAAATACTTCCTAACATCCCTGTGATTCATCTGTGTTTTCAACTTCCAACTGTGTCCCCTTGTTACTGTGTCCAGTCTCTGGAACATCCTGTCTTTGTCCACCTTGTCAATTCCTCTCAGTATTTTGTATGTCGTTATCATGTCCCCCCTATCTCTCCTGTCCATCAGTGTCGTCAGGTTGATTTCCCTTAACCTCTCCTCGTAGGACATACATGTGTGTGTGTGAGTGTGTGTGTGTGTGTGTGTGTGTGTGTGTGTGTGTGTGTGTGTGTGTGTGTGTGTGTGTGTGTGTGTGTGTGTGTGTGTGTTATGATACCAGCCATTTCAAAGAAATATTTTCTTTACACAGATATTAAGAATATATATCCAAATATACTCCTGTTAATAATTTTTTGGATTCTTTCAATAGGGATTTTCCGGTACTTCCGGCCCAGGTCTTCTCCAGATGGCGACCCGGCGTTTTTTGGGGGTCTAGTTTCTAGGTCTCTCGTGTAGAACCACCATCCACAGGATAGATATGAGGTGCACAATAAACTAGCCACTACAGCCTTACCATTCCCCCTTCCCCGTCCTCAAAAAAATTACAAATCTTGTATTTCTTGAGTACGCCTAACCCGATCGGCTTCAAACTTATAAGGGTGGTGTAGTGTATTTAGGGCATGGTTTATGGAACACCTGATTTATGGAAGTGCCATTTTTACAATATTATACACACCATTCCAAGCCCAAGAAAACCTTTACTGATCCATATCAATCTTGAAACATTATATATCTTACTCAGAGATGTGCAGTTGGTGCAATGTTGGTGCAATAATTTCAGGTCGTTATGGCGAATGATCTGAAATTTTTCTTGCATGAAAACCAGCTACAAACTCTGACACCATCGAAGGATTTAGAGCCGCCAGTGTACACCGCAGTAGCGTGAGAATGCGCTTGGAAGTAATCACGAATGAGTGAACGTAAGGCTGTGGCAGTTAAGTGAGCTTTTGTAGTTAGAAGCTTAGAGGAGCAAACATAGCTCGTCACAAGCTCTCAAAGAGGGAGGTAGAACATTAGACGCAGAGTAAACGTTAAGGCGAGTTAAATGAAGGGAATCCAGCAATAAATCAGGAGAGGAAATTGGTAGTAATAGACGGAGGATGACGATTAAAGGAAATCAGGTTAAATGAGTCTTAAGTGTACGTCACCCAATTTCCTTCACATTTCCATTTCCTCTTCTCATTCGAGGCATCTCCCTCGTTGCTCGAACTTCACTCCACGATGCCAGTACTTCGACTCACAACTCGGGTACACATGTTACATCCCGAGTCTCGGCTCATTCCAGACTGGCTATTGCTGATTGACCCGAGCTCCAGGCTTGTCTCACGATGTTAATCATGAAAATCCTGGGCTCCAGGTTTGTCTCACGATGTTAATCATGAAAACCCTGGGCTCCAGGTTTGTCTCACGATGTTAATCATGAAAATCCTGAGCTCCAGGCTTGTCTCACGATGTTAATCATGAAAATCCTGGGCTGCAGTCTTGTCTCACGATGTTAATCATGAAAATTATGAGCTCCAGGCTTGTCTCACGATGTTAATCATGAAAATCCTGGGCTGCAGTCTTGTCTCACGATGTTAATCATGAAAATCCTGAGCTCCAGGCTTGTCTCACGATGTTAATCATGAAAATCCTGAGCTCCAGCCTTGTCTCACGATGTTAATCATGAAAATCCTGAGCTCCAGGCTTGTCTCACGATGTTAATCATGAAAATCCTGAGCTCCAGGCTTGTCTCACGATGTTAATCATGAAAATCCTGAGCTCCAGGCTTGTCTCACGATGTTAATCATGAAAATCCTGAGCTCCAGCCTTGTCTCACGATGTTAATCGTGAAAATCCTGGGCTCCAAACTCTAAAATTAATGGTGCCTCATATCCGATTACAAACCTTGTTGCTACAACCATAGAAGCATTACGCGTGTAAACGTGTATAAACATTAGAATGAAAAATTTCATCCCACAACGGCAGTAAGCAGCTGAGACAGGATAAAAGTAACAACAAACTGAATCTCATGTGTCGGGAAATTACTCAAAAATAACAGCAAAAAAAACAGAAAATACCAAGATTAATTCTTCATACAAAGAAGCGTAGGCAATAAAAGGGAAGAGCAGTAGGATAAATAGCAAAGAAAAACAGCTGTAAATACTTGGGGAAAGAATGGAGAATATAAACATACACAGAAAAAAAAATTTGGCCGAGGGATCATAAAACGGGAGAATCTAGACGATTACAACAGAGTACAAATAATTACAGAGGGGAAAGCAAAATGCGAGAAAAATGTATATAATGGTACATGGGAGGTCAAGAACGTGGACACAGAATAGGTCAGAGAAAACATGAAAACAGAGATAGAGGAATAGTCACGCAATATATCATATGTGATAACACAAAGATAATACAGCATAAGCAGACAAGACAAAAATAAGACGAAGAAGATAGTGGAAATAAGAGGGTAGTGACGTGGATAAAAAGATAGCGTATGGGAAATAAGAATAATAGTAGATACACATGAGATGAAAATAACAGATAAATATAGCATAGGTAAGATAGCATGATATAAGATGGAACGATAACAGGCAGGAATTAAAAATATTAAATAATAAGATTAAATCAATATACATCAAAGAAGACTAAGATAACATGATATAAGATATAGATAAGATGGTAAGATACAAGATAGCATTAAGATAAGATATCTCTGAAAGCACGATAAGGAGAAAAAAGTTAACAGAGAAACATAAGGGGAAGACAATGACAAATAAATATAAGATAAACCAAAGGTAAAATTCAAGATAGTAAAGATAAGGACGGAGAGTTGATATCAAGGTTGTGCCCACCTATGCAAATCCCAGCTCAATAAAAACTAACCTGTTATTTTTTTTTTGGTTTAGTCTCTAACAGACTTCAGGTAACAACATGAATATTGAACTTGGAGGGAGAGAGAGCACCGTATCTTCAAGTTGTCTGTATTGTAGACAACTCTCTCTCTGTATTGTAGACAACTCTCTCTCTGTATTGTAGACAACTCTCTCTCTGTATTGTAGACAACACTCTGTATTGTAAACAACATTCTCTCTGTATTGTAAACAACACTCTCTGTATTGTAAACAACACTCTCTCTGTATTGTAAACAACACTCTCTCTGTATTGTAAACAACACTCTCTCTGTATTGTAAACAACACTCTCTCTGTATTGTAAACAACACTCTCTCTGTATTGTAAACAATACTCTCTCTGTATTGTAAACAACACTCTCTCTGTATTGTAAACAAAACTCTCTCTGTATTGTAAACAACACTCTCTCTGTATTGTAAACAACACTCTCTCTGTATTGTAAACAACACTCTCTCTGTATTGTAAACAACACTCTCTCTATGTATTGTAAACAACACTCTCTCTGTATTGTAAACAACACTCTGTCTGTATTGTAAACAACACTCTCTCTCTGTATTGTAAACAACACTCTCTGTATTGTAAACAACACTCTGTCTGTATTGTAAACAACACTCTCTCTGTATTGTAAACAACACTCTCTCTGAGTTGTAAACAACACTCTCTGTATTGTAAACAACACTCTCTGTATTGTAAACAACACTCTGTCTGTATTGTAAACAACACTCTCTCTGTATTGTAAACAACACTCTCTCTGTATTGTAAACAACACTCTGTCTGTATTGTAAACAACACTCTCTCTATGTATTGTAAACAACTCTCTCTCTCTGTATTGTAAACAACACTCTCTCTGTATTGTAAAAACACTCTGTCTGTATTGTAAACAACACTCTCTCTGTATTGTAAACAACACTCTCTCTGTATTGTAAACAACACTCTCTCTGTATTGTAAACAACACTCTCTATGTATTGTAAACAACACTCTCTCTGTATTGTAAACAACACTCTCTCTGTATTGTAAACAACACTCTGTCTGTATTGTAAACAACACTCTCTCTCTGTACTGTAAACAACACTCTCTCTGTACTGTAAACAACACTCTCTCTGTATTGTAAACAACTCTCTCTCTCTGTATTGTAAACAACACTCTCTGTATTGTAAACAACACTCTCTCTGTACTGTAAACAACACTCTCTCTGTATTGTAAACAACACTCTCTCTGTATTGTAAACAACACTCTCTCTGTATTGTAAACAACACTCTCTCTGTACTGTAAACAACACTCTCTCTGTATTGTAAACAACACTCTCTCTGTATTGTAAACAACACTCTCTCTGTATTGTAAACAACACTCTCTCTGTATTGTAAACAACACTCTCTCTGTATTGTAAACAACACTCTCTCTGTATTGTAAACAACACTCTGTCTGTATTGTAAACAACACTCTCTCTTTATTGTAAACAACACTCTCTCTGTATTGTAAACAACACTCTCTGTATTGTAAACAACACTCTGTCTGTATTGTAAACAACACTCTCTCTGTATTGTAAACAACACTCTCTGTATTGTAAACAACACTCTCTCTGTATTGTAAACAACACTCTCTCTATGTATTGTAAACAACACTCTCTCTGTATTGTAAACAACACTCTCTATGTATTGTAAACAACACTCTCTCTGTATTGTAAACAAATCTCTCTCTCTGTATTGTAAACAACACTCTCTCTGTATTGTAAACGACACTCTCTCTATGTATTGTAAACAACACTCTCTCTGTATTGTAAACAACACTCTCTCTGTATTGTAAACAACACTCTCTCTGTATTGTAAACAACACTCTCTCTGTATTGTAAACAACACTCTCTCTGTATTGTATACAACAGTCTCTATGTATTGTAAACAACACTCTCTCTCTGTATTGTAAACAACACTCTCTCTATGTATTGTAAACAACACTCTCTCTGTATTGTAAACAACACTCTCTCTGTATTGTAAACAACTCTCTCTCTATGTATTGTAAACAACACTCTCTCTGTATTGTAAACAACACTCTCTATGTATTGTAAACAACACACTCTCTGTATTGTAAACAACACTCTCTCTGTATTGTAAACAACTCTCTCTCTCTGTATTGTAAACAACACTCTCTGTATTGTAAACAACACGTAAACAACACTCTCTCTCTGTATTGTAAACAACACTCTCTGTATTGTAAACAACACTCTCTGTATTGTAAACAACACTCTCTGTATTGTAAACAACACTCTCTGTATTGTAAACAACACTCTCTGTATTGTAAACAACACTCTCTCTGTATTGTAAACAACACTCTCTGCATTGTAAACAACACTCTCTCTATGTATTGTAAACAACACTCTCTCTGTATTGTAAACAACTCTCTCTCTCTGTATTGTAAACAACACTCTCTATGTATTGTAAACAACACTCTCTCTGTATTGTAAACAACTCTCTCTCTATGTATTGTAAACAACACTCTCTCTGTATTGTAAACAACACTCTCTCTGTATTGTAAACAACACTCTCTCTGTATTGTAAACAACTCTCTCTCTCTGTATTGTAAACAACACTCTCTATGTATTGTAAACAACACTCTCTCTGTATTGTAAACAACACTCTCTCTATGTATTGTAAACAACACTCTCTCTGTATTGTAAACAACACTCTCTCTGTATTGTAAACAACACGTAAACAACACTCTCTCTCTGTATTGTAAACAACACTCTCTGTATTGTAAACAACACTCTCTGTATTGTAAACAACACTCTCTGTATTGTAAACAACACTCTCTGTATTGTAAACAACACTCTCTCTATGTATTGTAAACAACACTCTCTCTGTATTGTAAACAACTCTCTCTCTCTGTATTGTAAACAACACTCTCTCTGTATTGTAAACAACACTCTCTGTATTGTAAACAACACTCTCTCTGTATTGTAAACAACACTCTCTCTGTATTGTAAACAACACTCTGTCTGTATTGTAAACAACTCTCTCTCTCTGCATTGTAAACAACACTCTCTCTGTATTGTAAACAACACTCTCTCTGTATTGTAAACAACACTCTCTCTGTATTGTAAACAACACTCTCTATGTATTGTAAACAACACTCTCTGTATTGTAAACAACACTCTCTCTATGTATTGTAAACAACACTCTCTGTATTGTAAACAACTCTCTCTCTCTGTATTGTAAACAACACTCTCTCTGTATTGTAAACAACACTCTCTATGTATTGTAAACAACACTCTCTATGTATTGTAAACAACTCTCTCTCTCTGTATTGTAAACAACACTCTCTGTATTGTAAACAACACTCCCTGTATTGTAAACAACACGTAAACAACACTCTCTCTCTCTGTATTGTAAACAACACAGACAAGTTAAAGAAACGTGCAGCTGCGTTATACCAAGGCAGAGAGGAACATACCTTGTAGAACGCAGCTGCGTTATACCAAGGCAGAGAGGAACATACCTTGTAGAACGCAGCTGCGTTATACCAAGGCAGAGAGGAACATACCTTGTAGAACGCAGCTGCGTTATACCAAGGCAGAGAGGAACATACCTTGTAGAACGCAGCTGCGTTATACCAAGGCAGAGAGGAACATACCTTGTAGAACGCATCTCTCAAAACTCACGTTATAAATAAAAGTGAGAGTGTAAGGAAGCAACAATGGCAACCAGGAATACGAAGACAGACACAAACAGACACATAGACAGACAGCTCCAAAGTCTTATCTCCTTAACACTAAGATACACAGGGTGCCAGCTTCCACACGCTGATATTCTCACTTAAGAGCGAGAGAGAGAGAGTGAGAGAGAGAGAGAGAGAGAGAGACGGAAGAGAGGGACAAAGAGAGAGGGAGGGGGGGTGGCAAGCAACATTGATTCGCTGAGAAAATTTGTTTGCTCTTTTTCCCAGAGTTAAGATTACAGTTTCTGGAGAGAGGAGGAAGGTGGAGGCCGGAGGCCCTGTTATCATGGCAAGGTGCACCCATACCTATGTAAATTTAAATTATACACAGTCTTATATATATATATATATATATATATATATATATATATATATATATATATATATATATATATATATATATATATATATATATATATATACATATATATATATATATATATATATATATATATATATATATATAGATATATATACATTATATATATATATATATATATATATATATATATATATATATATATATATATATATATATATATATATATATATATATATATATATATATATATATATATATAAATCACTGGTAAACCATTGTTATGGGTGACGTTGTAAAACTTGGTTTCAAGACTTTTCTTCGTAGGTTTACCAGCAAACTCTGCGTCTTAGTGTTTTCAGTAATATTAAATAAATTTAGACTAATCTCTGATACTTTTAGTAGATTTTTGCTAAAGTAAATACGTTAATTTAGGTTAGGTTAGGTTAGGTTAAATTAGGTTAGGCTAGGTTAGGTTAGGTTAGGTTAAGTTAGGTTAGGTTAGGTTAGGTTAGGTTAAGTTAGGTTAGGTTAGGTTAGGTTAGGTTAGGTTAGGTTAAGTTAGGTTAGGTTAGGTTAGGTTAGGTTAGGTTAGGTTAGGTTAGGTTAGGTTAGGTTAAGTGTACGAATGGTATATAATACCGACAAGATGAGATTAAGACACATATGCAACATCTGGGTATCTTTATTGTAGACGTTTCGCCATCCAGTGGCTTTATCAATACAAATTCTAGGACATAACTTGAAGACAGTAGAACTATGTACAGAAGATGAGGTAATCAGTCCCTCAACCTAGGAGTAGGTGCGAAGAGCACCATAGTCGTGGAGATTCTGAAGCAGAAGAAAGAATCCTGGCGCTTATATAGTAACGTCAGGTGTAGCAGACGAGGGCAAATTCACTGGTGGGCGGGATTCCCCAGTGGAAGTAGGTCCTTCCCAAAGAGATGGGTTAGTTGTAGTAGTAGTAGTAGTTGTCGTAGCCTACTACAACTAACTAATCTCATCTTGTCGGTATTATATACCATTCGTACACAACTTGTCAGACACTGCAACATCATGGAATCTTAATTCTGAGGACATGTACATAACCTTCACGGCTACGACAACTACAACTACTACTACAACTAACCCATCTCTTTGGGAAGGACCTACTTCCACTGGGGAATCCCGCCCACCAGTGAATTTGCCCTCGTCTGCTACACCTGACGTTACTATATAAGCGCCAGGATCCTTTCTTCTGCTTCAGAATCTCCACGACTATGGTGCTGTTCGCACCTACTCCTAGGTTGAGGGACTGATTACCTCATCTTCTGTACATAGTTCTACTGTCTTCAAGTTATGTCCTAGAATTTGTATTGATAAAGCCACTGGATGGCGAAACGTCTACAATAAAGATACCCAGATGTTGCATATGTGTCTTAATCTCATCTTAGGTTAGGTTAAGTTATGTTAGGTTAGGTTAAGTTAGGTTAGGTTAGGTTAGATTAGGATACGTTAGGTTAAGATAGGTTAGGTTATGTTAGGTTAGGTTTCTAGGTTAGGTTAGGTTAGGTTATGTTAGGCTAGGTTAGGATAGGATAGGATAGGTTAGGTTAGGTTAGGTTAGGTTAGGTTAGGTTAGGTTAGGATAGGTTAGGTTAGGTTATGATAGGTTAGGTTAGGTTAGGTTAGGGTAGGTTAGGTTAGGTTAGGTTAGGTTAGGTTAGGTTAGGATAGGTTAGGTTAGGTTAGGTTAGGTTAGGATAGGTTAGGTTAGGTTAGGTTAGGTTAGGTTAGGTTAGGATAGGTTAGGTTAGGTTAGGTTAGGTTAGGTTAGGTTAGGTTAGGATAGGTTAGGTTAGGTTAGGTTAGGTTAGGTTAGGTTAGGTTAGGTTGTGTTAGGTCTCTAGGTTAGGTTAGGTTAGGTTTGGATATGTTAGGTTAGGTTAGGTTAGCTTAGGTTAGGACTGGTTAGGTTAGGTTAGGTTAGGTTAGGTTAGGTTAAGGTTAGGATAGGATAGGATAGGTTAGGTTAGGTTAGGTTAGGTTAAGGTTAGGATAGGATAGGTTAGGTTAGGTTAGGTTAGGTTAGGATAGGATAGGTTAGGTTAGGTTAGGTTAGGTTAGGATAGGTTAGGTTAGGATAGGCTAGGTTAGGTTAGGTTAGGTTTCTAGGTTAGGTATATTCAAGCAATATTTGTCTTACATCATTATCAATGAAAAAAATATTTCTATCAATCTGTAAAACAATTTTTGGGGAAAAAAGAATAAAATTTTTAAGGGAGTTCGGCAAATATCCGCTCGGAAATTTTATTGACCTAAGAAAAGCGTTTGAAACAGTAGACCACGGCATCCTACTCCACAAACTTGACCACTATGGTATAAGAGGCCATGCGCTTGCATATTTTAAATCCTACCTTTCTAATAGGTATCAGTATGTCACCATTAAAGACACAGCCTCATCAATACGGCCACTTGATACTGGAGTTCCGCAGGGAAGTGTCCTTGGACCCCTGCTCTTCCTCATTTACATTAATGATCTTCCAAACATATCCCAACGCCTGAAACCCATTCTCTTTGCTGAAGACACGACTTATGTCATCTCCCACCCTAATCTTGCCACCCTCAACACCATTGTTAACGAGGAGCTGCTCAAAATATCGACTTGGATGACAGCCAATAAACTTACACTTAACACTGGCAAAACCTACTATATTATGTTTGGTAGCAGAGCAGGTGTTGCGCAACTTAACATTAAGATCGACAACACTCTAATTGCCAGACATAATGAGGGCAAATTCCTTGGCCTATACCTCGACAACAACCTAAATTTCAGCACCCATATCCAACACATAGCAAAAAAAAAAGTATCCAAAACGGTTGGGATCCTCTCCAAGATACGATACTACGTGCCGTAAACTGCCCTCCTCACATTATACCATTCACTTATATGTCCATACCTCACCTACGCTATCTGTGCTTGGGGATCAACTGCAGCAACACACCTAAAGCCAATAATAACCCAACAAAAAGCCGCAGTAAGAATAATCACTAAATCCCATCCCTGGCAACACCCCCCCCCCACTCTTCATAGATCTAAACTTACTCCCTGTTCAGAACATCCACACTTACTACTGTGTAATCTATATCTACAGGACCTTAAATTCCAATATTAACCTTGACCTAAAACGCTTTCTTGATAGTTGTGACAGGATCCACAGGCATAGCACCAGACACAAACATCTCTATGACATTCCCCGTGTTCGATTAAACCTTAACAAAAGTTCAATGTATTTCAAAGGACCTAAAATCTGGAACACCCTACCTGAAAACTCTAGAACTGCAGACACATTCATCACTTTCAAAACTACAGTTAGAAAACATCTTATCTCCCTGATCCACCCCGACAACTAACTACATAATAACCACCTGGTGGTTCAAAATTACACTCACTCACCCACTGACTATAAACCCAGAAATACTAATCTTAATCTTAAAATAATAAATCCTAACTAGTCATAAGTTTGTCTATGAAACTCCAATATAGACACTTTGTATTGTGCCAAAACAAAAGTATTCACATTGCTAAACTCACAAATTATGATGTAGTCACTTAGCCTTAATACCATAATCTGTTAAGAATTAATCTAAGTCTGCCCGAAATGCCTAGCCATGCTAGGTGTCCTAGTGGCCTCCCTCTGTAATTAGTATTTTATAACATGTAAACCACACAATACCCAAAATCTGTAAACCCCACATTGTAACCCTTATAGAGAATAAACTTGAATTGAAATTCAGCTTATTAGGAAAGACATATATGTTAAATAAATCTATGGTGCACACACGCCAAGTTTTAACTACCTCATCCCAGAAGCACACGCTAGTAGCGGCTAGGTAATGCAACAGATATATAAATCTAAGGTACACACACGTATATGTATATATATATATATATATATATATATATATATATATATATATATATATATATATATATATATATATATATATATATATATTTATTTATTTATTTATTTATTTATTTATTTATTTATTTATTTATTTATTTATTTACATAGATATTGCTACAACACAAAGGAAAAAATACAATTTTTTTTGCCATTTTTTGACACATTCTGAAATAATGACCAGAAGATAAACGTTATAAACAATCCCATGAAAAATATGAGTGTTGATTGTCTTTTGTCTGGACATGACATTAACGTGTACGATACCTACACTACAGTGTATGAAGAATGTATAGTATATCTACATTATGCCTCTACCGTAAGCCACTACAGTAAACCACTACAGTAAACCAATACAGTAAGCCAGTACAGTAAGCCACTACAGTAAGCCACTACAGTAAGCCACTACAGTAAGCCACTACAGTAAGCCACTACAGTAAGCCACTACAGTAAGCCACTACAGTAAGTCACTACAGTAAGCCACTACAGTAAGCCACTACAGTAAACCACTACAGTAAGCCACTACAGTAAACCACTACAGTAAGCCACTACAGTAAGCCACTACATTAAGCCACTACAGTAAGCCACTACAGTAAACCACTACAGTAAGCCACTACAGTAAACCACTACAGTAAACCACTACAGTAAGCCACTACAGTAAACCACTACAGTAAGCCACTACAGTAAGTCACTACAGTAAGCCACTACAGTAAGCCACTACAGTAAGCCACTACAGTAAGCCACTACAGTAAGCCACTACAGTAAGCCACTACAGTAAGCCACTACAGTAAGCCACTACAGTAAGCCACTACAGTAAGCCACTTCAGTAAGCCACTACAGTAAGCCACTACAGTAAGCCACTTCAGTAAGCCACTACAGTAAACCACTACAGTAAACCACTACAGTAAGCCACTACAGTAAGCCACTACAGTAAGCCACTACAGTAAGCCACTACAGTAAGCCACTTCAGTAAGCCACTACAGTAAGCCACTTCAGTAAGCCACTACAGTAAGCCACTACAGTAAGCCACTTCAGTAAGCCACTACAGTAAACCACTACAGTAAGCCACTACAGTAAGCCACTACAGTAAGCCACTACAGTAAGCCACTACAGTAAGCCACTACAGTAAGCCACTACAGTAAGCCACTACATTAAGCCACTTCAGTAAGCCACTACAGTAAGCCACTACAGTAAGCCACTACAGTAAGCCACTTCAGTAAGCCACTACAGTAAGCCACTACAGTAAGCCACTTCAGTAAGCCACTTCAGTAAGCCACTACAGTAAGCCACTACAGTAACCCACTTCAGTAAGCCACTACAGTAAGCCACTACAGTAAGCCACTACAGTAAACCACTACAGTAAGCCACTACAGTAAACCACTACAGTAAGCCACTACAGTAAGCCACTACAGTAAGCCACTACAGTAAGCCACTACAGTAAGCCACTACAGTAAACCACTACAGTAAGCCACTACAGTAAGCCACTACAGTAAGCCACTACAGTAAGCCACTTCAGTAAGCCACTACAGTAAGCCACTACAGTAAACCACTACAGTAAGCCACTACAGTAAGCCACTACAGTAAGCCACTACAGTAAACCACTAGAGTAAGCCACTACAGTAAGCCACTACAGTAAGCCACTACAGTAAGCCACTACAGTAAGCCACTACAGTAAGCCACTACAGTAAACCACTACAGTAAACCACTACAGTAAACCACTACAGTAAGCCACTACAGTAAGCCACTACAGTAAGCCACTACAGTAAACCACTAGAGTAAGCCACTAGAGTAAGCCACTAGAGTAAGCCACTACAGTAAGCCACTACAGTAAACCACTACAGTAAACCACTACAGTAAACCACTACAGTAAGCCACTACAGTAAGCCACTACAGTAAGCCACTACAGTAAGCCACTACAGTAAGCCACTACAGTAAACCACTACAGTAAGCCACTACAGTAAACCACTACAGTAAACCACTACAGTAAGCCACTACAGTAAGCCACTACAGTAAGCCACTACAGTAAGCCACTACAGTAAGCCACTACAGTAAACCACTACAGTAAGCCACTACAGTAAGCCACTACAGTAAGCCACTACAGTAAGCCACTACAGTAAGCCACTACAGTAAGCCACTACAGTAAACCACTACAGTAAGCCACTACAGTAAGCCACTACAGTAAGCCACTACAGTAAACCACTACAGTAAACCACTACAGTAAGCCACTACAGTAAGCCACTACAGTAAGCCACTACAGTAAGCCACTACATTAAGCCACTACAGTAAGCCACTACAGTAAACCACTACAGTAAGCCACTACAGTAAACCACTACAGTAAACCACTACAGTAAGCCACTACAGTAAGCCACTACAGTAAGCCACTACAGTAAGCCACTACAGTAAGCCACTACAGTAAGCCACTACAGTAAGCCACTACAGTAAACCACTACAGTAAGCCACTACAGTAAGCCACTACAGTAAGCCACTACAGTAAGCCACTACAGTAAGCCACTACAGTAAGCCACTACAGTAAGCCACTACAGTAAACCACTACAGTAACCCACTACAGTAAGCCACTACAGTAAGCCACTACAGTAAGCCACTACAGTAAGCCACTACAGTAAGCCACTACAGTAAGCCACTACAGTAAGCCACTACACATCAAAAATGCTCCTGATCCTCCACAGAATCAACTATGAACACATAACAAAAGTGTCATTTTTTAGATAATCTCGTTACTCTAGTACATCATGTAATATTTATGACATGTCTGTGGCATGTCTGTGACAGGTCTGTGACATGTCTGTGACATGTCTGTGGCTGGTATTCACAATGTTTTCTACTCCCACAGCTCACCCTGTGGTCACAGTCTCCTGGTGACTGTGTGATCACCCAGGTTATTGTTACTTGTAATCTCCACACTCAGATCATAATTTATACATAAAACAAAATGAAAATGAATCATGTATGCAGACAGCTGTTAAGAAATAATGACAGATTGCTGATAGAATATGCGTGGTTAAAAGATTATGTAAGCAAGAAAGTGAAGTCAGGAGAGAATAGAAGTAGGATACAGTATTTCAGCTTGACTATTGCTCTCTATGATATACTTGGATCAGCAACTATATTGCTATGGGTCTGGCCACCCGGCGGCTGCCCTGGTTTTGCACGATGGTGTTGGAAATTATAATTATAAACGTATCGCAGCATAGTTTCTCTTCAAATTTAACGCCTTTTATCGTCCTGGATCGTTGCCCAGTCACACCTGTTATCTGACCGTGATCCATGACAGACCGAAACGTCGTTATAAATCTACTCTAAGTGCGGGTTTGTAGTGAAGTGTTCCAGGCACGGTATTGTGAATTTTTATTCTTTGGTAATAAATATGATAGAATGTATAAGCCGCAGTATATTATTAAGAAAAACATTTCATTAATCAGGGATTTTATCAATTTCTAATGGTTAGACTCGTGAGGTGAATGAACGCTGTTCCTTGTGGAGTAGCCAACCTTGTAGCAGAGGTTGGGTGATAAGTGTCACGAGAGAAAGACAGACTGAACCTCGTCAAGACTTCAGAATGAACGATCCACGGCTTTGAGAAAATGTACTGAGAGTGGCTCTCACACTGCTGATTGTCAACATAAATCTTGCCGCTGAGAAATTCATCATCTGGTTCTCGCTGCTTCTGCAGAGAGTACATGAATTTCTCATATCGTCCTCCCACCATGAGTACTTATGTTGTCTCTGTTATCAAGGTTATGTCATGAATACGGTGTATTTTTCATGTTCTTTGCGCATTTTGCACAGTAGCCACAAAACTAAACCCACTGTAATCTGCACAACGAATTTCTACGTCCATTAGTGTATTATCCATACTATCATTTCGGCGTTCAGTTTTAAATGTTACAGATCTGTGATCACTCGTTCCAAGCTACATAATGCAGATTATAAACAGTGACAAGTAGGTTATTATCCCCTTATTGGTTCTGATACAGAGTAGCTGGTATGCTACTCTGTAATCTAATAGCATGTGCCAGTACAAGCTACCTAACATATGGCAGTAGTAACTGCCTAGTAAGTGCCAGTAGTAGCTACCTAACATGTGCTAATAGTAGCTACCTACCATGTACTGGTAGCAGCTACCTAACACGTGCTAGCAGTAGCTACCTAGAAAGTGCCAGTAGCAGCTACCTAGCATGCGCTAGTAGTAGGTACCTAATATGTGTTAGCATTAGCTACCTAGCAAATGCTAGCAGTAGCTACCTAACAAGTGCCAGTATCAGCTACCTTGCATGTACTAACATACATACTCCAGTGTTCCTCATTTCTTATACTTCTGTGCCTAGAGATTCATAGTAGGTTGGGGCTTATACTACTGCTGCTGCTGCTATCACCACTATCATGGTAGGTCCGGGCTTATACTACTGCTGCTGCTGCTATCACCACTATCATGGTAGGTCCGGGCTTATACTACTACTGCTGCTGCTATCACCACTATCATGGTAGGTCCGGGCTTATACTACTACTGCTGCTGCTATCACCACTATCATGGTAGGTCCGGGCTTATACTACTACTGCTGCTGCTATCACCACTATTACTACCAACAATACTACTACGAATAATAATACTATCAATATTAAAAATATAAATAATAGTAATATAAATAATAATAATAAATATAATAACAATAATAATAATAATAAAAATAATAATAATAATAATAATAATAATAATAATAATAATAATAATAATTAATAATGATAATAATAATGAAAATAATAATAATAATAATAATAATAATAATAATAATAATATTAATAATAATAATAATAATAATAATAATAATAATAATAAAAATTAATAATGATAATAATAATGAAAATAATAATAATAATAATAATAATAATAATAATAATAATAATAATAATAATAATAATAATAATAATAATAATAATAATAATAATAATAATAATAATAATAATAATAATAATAATAATAATAATAATAGTAATAATAATAATAATAATAATAATAATAATAATAGTAATAATAATAATAATAAATAAAAATAATAATACATATCACCGTATTAGACAGAAGTATAAGGTACCTAACTTGACATCAGTTAAGAGACGGCGCCACATCTCCGTCACCTTGGCACCCTGGCACCTTGGCACCCTGGCACCCTGGCACCCTGGCACCCTCGCACCCTGGCACCGTGGCACCGTGGCACCGTGGCACCCTGGCACCCTGGCACCCTGGCATCCTGGCACCCTGGCACCCTGGCACCCTGGCATCCTGGCATCCTGGTACCCTGGCACCCTGGCACCCTGGCAACCTGGCAACCTGGCAACCTGGCAACCTGGTAACCTGGCACCGTGGCACCCTGGCACCCTGGCACCCTGGCATCCTGGCACCCTGGCACCCTGGCACCCTGGCACCCTGGCACCCTGGCACCTGCCTCTGGTGTCATCACCTCACTACTTTACCTGCTGGAGAAGAGAGAAAAAATTATTAAAAAAATAATACACCTTGAAAACATTTACAGTTTGAGCTTATTATATATTCTGGTGGTAGTTGTGGTAGTTGTGGTAGTTGTGGTAGTTGTGGTAGTGGTGGTAGTGTTGGTAGTGGTGGTAGTTGTGGTAGTTGTGGTAGTTGTGGTAGTTGTGGTAGTGTTGGTAGTTGTGGTAGTTGTGGTAGTTGTGGTAGTTGTGGTAGTAGTGGTAGTGTTGGTAGTTGTGGTAGTTGTGGTAGTTGTGGTAGTTGTGGTAGTAGTGGTAGTGGTGGTAGTGTTGGTAGTTGTGGTAGTTGTGGTAGTTGTGGTAGTTGTGGTAGTTGTGGTAGTTGTGGTAGTTGTGGTAGTTGTGGTAGTGGTGGTAGTTGTGGTAGTGGTGGTAGTGTTGGTAGTGTTGGTAGTGGTGGTAGTTGTGGTAGTTGTGGTAGTTGTGGTAGTTGTGGTAGTGGTGGTAGTGTTGGTAGTTGTGGTAGTTGTGGTAGTTGTGGTAGTTGTGGTAGTAGTGGTAGTGGTGGTAGTGTTGGTAGTTGTGGTAGTTGTGGTAGTTGTGGTAGTTGTGGTAGTTGTGGTAGTTGTGGTAGCTGTGGTAGTTGTGGTAGTTGTGGTAGTTGTGGTAGTTGTGGTAGTAGTGGTAGTGGTGGTAGTGTTGGTAGTGGTGGTAGTTGTGGTAGTTGTGGTAGTTGTGGTAGTTGTGGTAGTTGTGGTAGTTGTGGTAGTGGTGGTAGTGTTGGTAGTGGTGGTAGTTGTGGTAGTTGTGGTAGTTGTGGTAGTTGTGGTAGTGGTGGTAGTGTTGGTAGTTGTGGTAGTTGTGGTAGTTGTGGTAGTTGTGGTAGTAGTGGTAGTGGTGGTAGTGTTGGTAGTTGTGGTAGTTGTGGTAGTTGTGGTAGTTGTGGTAGTTGTGGTAGTTGTGGTAGTTGTGGTAGCTGTGGTAGTTGTGGTAGTTGTGGTAGTTGTGGTAGTAGTGGTAGTGGTGGTAGTGTTGGTAGTGGTGGTAGTTGTGGTAGTTGTGGTAGTTGTGGTAGTTGTGGTAGTTGTGGTAGTGGTGGTAGTGTTGGTAGTGGTGGTAGTGGTGGTAGTTGTGGTAGTTGTGGTAGTTGTGGTAGTTGTGGTAGTGGTGGTAGTGTTGGTAGTTGTGGTAGTTGTGGTAGTTGTGGTAGTTGTGGTAGTAGTGGTAGTGGTGGTAGTGTTGGTAGTTGTGGTAGTTGTGGTAGTTGTGGTAGTTGTGGTAGTTGTGGTAGTTGTGGTAGCTGTGGTAGTTGTGGTAGTTGTGGTAGTTGTGGTAGTTGTGGTAGTAGTGGTAGTGGTGGTAGTGTTGGTAGTTGTGGTAGTTGTGGTAGTTGTGGTAGTTGTGGTAGTAGTGGTAGTGGTGGTAGTGTTGGTAGTTGTGGTAGTTGTGGTAGTGGTGGTAGTGGTGGTAGTGGTAGTAGTGGTGATAGTTTTGGTAGTTGTGGTAGTTGTGGTAGTTGTGGTAGTTGTGGTAGTGGTGGTAGTGGTGATAGTTTTGGTAGTTGTGGTAGTTGTGGTAGTGGTGGTAGTGGTGGTAGTTGTGGTAGTTGTGGTAGTTGTGGTAGTGGTGGTAGTGGTGGTAGTTGTGGTAGTTGTGGTAGTGGTGGTAGTTGTGGTAGTGGTGGTAGTTGTGGTAGTTGTGGTAGTTGTGGTAGTGGTGGTAGTTGTGGTAGTTGTGGTAGTTGTGGTAGTGGTGGTAGTGGTGGTAGTTGTGGTAGTTGTGGTAGTGGTGGTAGTTGTGGTAGTTGTGGTAGTGGTGGTAGTTGTGGTAGTGGCGGTAGTTGTGGTAGTTGTGGTAGTTGTGGTAGTTGTGGTAGTGGTGGTAGTTGTGGTAGTTGTGGTAGTGGTGGTAGTTGTGGTAGTTGTGGTAGTGGTAGTTGTGGTAGTGATGAGATTGTGGTAGTTATAGTAGTTGTGGTGGTGGTGGTAGTTGTGGTAGTGGTAGTTGTGGTAGTTGTGTAAGTTGTGGTGGTGGTAGTTGTGGTAGTTGTGGTAGTGGTGGTTGTTACAAAAAACGCGATTCTAAAAGCTTAGAGATCTCCAGGTAATACTAGAAAGGACTGCCCTTCTAGCATCCAGCCTGTTACTGGGTTTTCGTAACAAGTAGTCAGCATCCTTGTCCAACTATCCATTTGAATTCAGTATGATTCAATAGTGCTTCAGGATTACAACTGGTAGGCTACTAACTAGAGAAATTAAAATTTAATACATTTATTAAGTTGTCTAGGCGTATATCAAATTAAGTTAAATTATTCACAGTAATCAAAATAATATCACTTCTCTCGTGTACAATATTATTGTGGTGAAAGCACATATCACATTTATAATTCTTAAGTACCGTCTGGTACATTAACATTTAATAAGATATTACAAATATGTACAAGTGTGTATGTGTGTAAGTGCTCTAAGTAGTTCGCTATGTCTCACGACTCGACTAGACTTAAACAAGTGACTGACAAAGTCCACAAATAAACTAACTTCTTGACCAACTGGCTATCAGAACAGTCTGCTTGAACAATAAAAAAATGCTAAGCCCAATAGCAATATAACAAGCAACTGCGACACAGAATCAGCAGATCCTCCACAAAAGTCACAAAACTCCCATACTACTGAATCTATGTTCAGCATAAGAAAATCCCCGACTGTGACAGTACACAGATACCAGTACAAGATAGGTCAGAAGCTACAGCTCAGGACCTGAGTTGCTCAGAGTGTCTATGAGACACACAACCCCAGTACAACGTCGAAAATCACTAAGTCTATACAATGTTCTGTGAACAGAGTCTCAAGAACTAACAAGAATAATGAGACAAGAGACGATCTTCCAACAAGGGCCAATAAGGAAGGGTTAGGCACGCCTTGTCAAGAATACGTCCAACCACCAAGAGAGTCTAGACCAGACTGAATACTTCAGGCGAGGTGAGGACACCCTCCCCCCCCCACTCCGATCACGTGATGGCTCCGTGGACAGCTGCAGCTCAGCAACAGAAGCCGGCAGAATAACGAGCAAGGAGCGATAATTACAGTAGTTAGACAATCAAGACTTGAACTTTGAGCACATAATATGTCACATCCTACCTAACAACATAACTAAGTCAAATAATAATATAAAGCAATATATTTACGACTTAGCTATTATCGCAAATATAAGCAATATAAAATTATATGAAAATGTAATATTCATGTAATATATATACATACACGGCAACCCATTCAGGGGTTGCAACAGTGGTAGTTGTGGTAGTTGTGGTAGTGGTGGTAGTTGTGGTAGTTGTGGCAGTTGTGGTAGTGGTGGTAGTTGTGGTAGTTGTGGTAGTTGTGGTAGTTGTGGTAGTGGTGGTAGTTGTGGTAGTTGTGGTAGTGGTGGTAGTTGTGGTAGTTGTGGTAGTTGTGGTGGTGGTAGTGGTGGTAGTGGTGGTAGCTGTGGTAGTTGTGGTAGTTGTGGTAGTGGTGGTAGTTGTGGTGGTCGTAGTGGTGGTAGTGGTGGTAGCTGTGGTAGTTGTGGTAGTTGTGGTAGTGGTGGTAGTTGTGGTAGTTGTGGTAGTTGTGGTAGTGGTGGTAGTTGTGATGGTGGTAGTGGTGGTAGTGGTGGTAGTTGTGGTAGTGGTAGTTGTGGTAGTGGTGGTAGTTGTGGTAGTTGTGGTAGTTGTGGTAGTTGTGGTAGTGGTGGTAGTTGTGGTTGTGGAAGTGGTGGTAGTGGTGGTAGTTGTGGTAGTGGTGGTAGTTGTGGTAGTGGTGGTAGTTGTGGTGGTGGTAGTGGTGGTAGTGGTGGTAGTTGTGGTAGTGGTAGTTGTGGTAGTTGTGGTAGTTGTGGTAGTTGTGGTAGTTGTGGTAGTGGTGGTAGTTGTGGTGGTGGTAGTGGTGGTAGTTGTGGTAGTGGTAGTTGTGGTAGAGGTAATGGTGGTAGTTGTGGTAGTTGTGGTAGTGGTAGTTGTAGTTGTGGTAGTTGTGGTAGTTGTGGTAGTTGTGGTAGTGGTGGTAGTTGTGGTAGTTGTGGTAGTGGTGGTAGTTGTGGTAGTTGTGGTAGTTGTGGTGGTGGTAGTGGTGGTAGTGGTGGTAGCTGTGGTAGTTGTGGTAGTTGTGGTAGTGGTGGTAGTTGTGGTGGTGGTAGTGGTGGTAGCTGTGGTAGATGTGGTAGTTGTGGTAGTGGTGGTAGTTGTGGTAGTTGTGGTAGTTGTGGTAGTGGTGGTAGTTGTGGTGGTGGTAGTGGTGGTAGTGGTGGTAGTTGTGGTAGTGGTAGTTGTGGTAGTGGTGGTAGTTGTGGTAGTTGTGGTAGTTGTGGTAGTGGTGGTAGTTGTGGTTGTGGAAGTGGTGGTAGTGGTGGTAGTTGTGGTAGTGGTGGTAGTTGTGGTAGTGGTGGTAGTTGTGGTGATGGTAGTGGTGGTAGTGGTGGTAGTTGTGGTAGTGGTAGTTGTGGTAGTTGTGGTAGTGGTGGTAGTTGTGGTAGTTGTGGTAGTTGTGGTAGTTGTGGTAGTGGTGGTAGTTGTGGTGGTGGTAGTGGTGGTAGTTGTGGTAGTGGTAGTTGTGGTAGAGGTAATGGTGGTAGTTGTGGTAGTTGTGGTAGTGGTAGTTGTAGTTGTGGTAGTTGTGGTAGTGGTGGTGGTGGTAGTGGTGGTAGTGGTGGTAGTGGTGGTAGTTTTGGTAGTTGTGGTGGTGGTAGTGGTGGTAGTTGTGGTAGTGGTAGTTGTGGTAGTGGTAATGGTGGTAGTTGTGGTAGTGGTAGTTGTAGTTGTGGTAGTTGTGGTAGTGGAGGTGGTGGTAGTTGTGGTAGTGGTAGTGGTGGTACTTGTGGCAAGTACGGTAGTGGTAGTGGTGGTAGTTGTGGTAGTGGTAGTGGTGGTAGTTGTGTTAGTTTTGGTGGTGGCAGTTGTGGTAGTTGTGGTAGTTGTGGTGGTGGTGATAGTTGTGCTAGTGGTGGTAGTTGTGGTAGTGGTAGTTGTGGTGGTGGTAGTTGTGGTAGATGTGGTAGTTATGGTGGTGGTAGTGGTGATAGCTGTGGTAGTGGTGGTGGTGGTGGTAGTTGTGTTGGTGGTAGTGGTGGTAGTTGTGGTAGTCGTGATAGTTGTGATAGTGGTTGTTGTGGTAGTTGTGGTCGTGGTGGTGGTAGTCGTGGTGGTGGTAGTGGTAGTAGTGGTGGTAGTGCTGGTTGTAGTGGTAGTGGTGGTAGTAGCGGTAATGGTGGTAGGGGTGGTTGTAGTGGTAGTGGTGGTAGTGGTTAGTGGTCGTCACTATCACTAACATCGTCATTATCATCATCATCACTGGTTAGAGAGAGAGAGAGAGAGAGAGAGAGAGAGAGAGAGAGAGAGAGAGAGAGAGAGAGAGAGAGAGAGAGAGAGAGAGAGAGAGAGAGAGAGAGAGAGAGAGAGAGAGAGAGAGAGAGAGAGAGAGAGAGACTCCATTCATCCTTACTGGTTTATCGCATCTTGCGAGAAGATAGAGCCTGTTCCCTCTGTCAATCCTCTGGTGATCCAGTGTGAGTGATCCACAGGTTAAGTGATCCACAGTGCAAGTGATCCACAGTGTAAGTGATCCACAGTATAAATGATCCACAGAATAAGTGATCCACAGGTTAAGTGATGCACAGTGTAAGTGGTCCACAGTGTGAGTGATCCACAGTGTAAGTGATCCACAGGTTAAGTGATCTACAGTGTAAGTGATCTACAGGGTATGTGATCCACAGTGCAAGTGATCCACAGTGTAAGCGATCCACAGTGTGAGTGATCCGCAGTGTAAGTGATCCACAGAGTAAGTGATCCACAGGTTAGGTGATCCACAGTGTGAGTGTGCCACAGGTTAAGTGATCCACAGTGTAAGTGGTCTACAGGGTAAGTGATCCACAGTGTAAGTGATCCACAGTGCAAGTGATCCACTGGTTAAGTGATCCACAGTGTAAGTGATCTACAGGGTAAGTGATCCACAGTGTAAGTGATCCACAGTGTAAGTGATCCACAGAATAAGTGATCCACAGGTTAGGTGATTCACAGTGTAAGTTATCCACAGTGTAAGTGGTCCAGAGGTTAAGTGATCCACAGGTGAAGTGATCCACAGATGGAGTGATTCACGGTATGAGTGATCCACAGTGGGAGTGATCCAGAAGTGAAGTGATCCACAGTGTGTCATCCACAGTGTAAGTTATCCACAGTGGGAGTGATCCACAGTGGCAGTGATCCACATTGGATGTGATCCACAGTGTGAGTGATCCACAGAAGGAGTGATCCACAGAGGGAGTGATCCACAGAGGGAGTGATCCACAGAGGGAGTGATCCACAGTGTGAGTGATCCACAGAGGGAGTGATCCACAGAGGGAGTGATCCACAGTGTGAGTGATCCACAGTGTGAGTGATCCACAGAGGGAGTGATCCACAGTGTGAGTGATCCACAGAGGGAGTGATCCACAGAGGGAGTGATCCACAGTGTGAGTGATCCACAGTGTGAGTGATCCACAGAGGGAGTGATGCACAGTGTCAGTGATCCACAGTGTGAGTGATCCACAGAGGGAGTGATCCACAGTGTGTGATCCACAGAGGGAGTGATCCACAGTGTGATTGATCCATAGTGTGAGTGATCCACAGAGGGAGTGATCCACAGTGTGAGTGATCCACAGAGGGAGTGATTCACAGTGTGAGTGATCCACAGAGGGAGTGAGGTGGTATCACTCTCTCCCGGTGATCTTCAAATACACCAAATATCCATGGCCATTTACCCCCGGGGGCACCTGAGGGGAAGTAGGGCACATGCAGTGATATATTCCCGACCAATCCTGGCCAAAGCTCCTGCCATTCCCATTCCAGAATTCCCACACTTGTCTTTCAATTCTTGGGGGAAAGCTGTGGTCGTGTTGCAGCACGCGCGTGCACACGCACGGCTGGGGGTGTACACAAGCATGTGTACGCACAACACACACGCACACATATGTGAAACCGTAAGATATCTTCAATGTTGCAACGTTTCGCTTACTCTGTTTCACTCGAATACAAAAGTGGTAAATTTTAAAGACAGAAGAAAGTGTTTTAAGGTGGGCAGTCCTTCAGCTTGGTCTCGATGACACAGACAGTGACGATACTAAACTGTTACACATGTGTCTCACTCATCTACTTGCATGTAGATAAATTAGACACATGTGCAACTCTTGGGTATCTTTATTGAGGAAACGTTTCGCCACACAGTGGCTTCATCAGTCCATACGTAGGAGAAACTTGAAGAACAGGAGGAGAATGAGGTAATCAGTCCCTCAACCTTGAGTCGATGTGTTTAGTCCATCAATCTTGAATAGGTATTCTATTCAAGACTGATGGACTGAACACATCGACTCAAGGTTGAGGGACTGATTACCTCATTCTCCTCCTGTTCTTCAAGTTTCTCCTACGTATGGACTGATGAAGCCACTGTGTGGCGAAACGTTTCCTCAATAAAGATACCCAAGAGTTGCACATGTATCTAATTTATCAACATGTCGGTTCTCTGAACCATTCATCTACTTGCATGTAGATGTACGTGTCATTATCACAGTGATACATACATAGGAGCTGTGGCTCAACCCCTCCATCCACATAAAGGTAAGTACATACACACACGGAAATCCTGGTTGTACAATTTTCCTAACAACCATTTGTCCCTGGCACCAGAGAGGCAGCGGTGATGTTTGCTGCCTCTTAGGGAAGGTCCGGTGTTGTGCTTGTAAACACGAGTCAGCTGATACCATGTCAACAAAGATCAGCTGATGGTCTGGCACGAGAGAGAGAAAATGGCAGGAGAAAACTTGTCAATAAATAATCAGCTGATGGTGTGTGCGTGCGTGTGTGTGTGTGTGTGTGTGTGTGTGTGTGTGTGTGTGTGTGTGTGTGTGTGTGTGTGTGTGTGTGTGTGTGTGTGTGTGTGTATGTGTGTGTGTGTGTGTGTGTGTGTGTGTCTCTCTCTCTCTCTCAATTTATTATATCTAATCCCACTCTCTTGTCGGTTTGCTCCTCTCCCCTCATTTTATAGTCAATTTCCTCCTCTACCTTTTGTTTAATCTCTCTTCTATCTCCCCTCACTCATTTTCCCCTCACTCAGCTTACCCACTGATCCACCTATCCATCATCCATCTCCCTCGAGTCTCACTCATTTTACTCACTTATCCATCTATTTTTCATCCATCTGACTCTTTCATTCACTTCCCTGAGATTCATCCATCTTATTCCCTTGTCTGCCTCCCTGAGACTCATCCATTTTGCTCCCTCAACTACCTCACTGAGACTCACCCGTCTCCCTCATCCACCTCCCCTGAGTAAGGCGCAGTTATAAAAGTGCTTTCTATTTGGTGAAACATATAGACGGAAGGACGGACGGAGTGACGTGCGAACAGAGGGACGGACGCATTTCTACGTTCATCTTAAAGGTGGATCATGTTGACGTAGACAATGCCTCGCCTCCTCAAAATCGCAAAAACATAATTGCAGACAAACCACGGAACGGGTGGAGTTTCACCCTCAAGGCAAGGAAGTTTTACAACTCACTTGCCATTGGGTTCAAATCCCACTCACTTCCGTGGGTTATTTCGTCAAAGTTTGCGTCTTTGAATCTCAAAGTGTGCGTATCTGTTTTGAATCTCAAAGTGTGCGTATTTGCTTTTAATCGAGTGACGCTGTGGTCAGTGATTCCTCGTTTCTCTTCCTACCTTACTAATTTCGATAACATCTCTCTGTGAGTCAATTCACTTCATGCTCAGATATTTTTTGCATATCCAGATATCGATATAAGTTGCTCAAATATTTTTTACAAATCCCCGTTTCGATACAATTTCCGTGGAGCGCCGGTGTTACGTAGTGTTCAGGAGGAGACGCAGTGTCTGGTTACCACGGCTGGTGGTCTGCAAACATGTACAGGACAGCTGTCTTCAACCGTGTTGACAAGTATCGTAGTTTCATGGTACCATGATGACTTGTTGCACTGTGTATATCATGGGAGCACAAAGCAATTGAGACGTGCAAGTGAGACGTGCAAGTGAGACGTGCAAGTGAGACGTGCAAAATCTGTTTTTAAAAGTATACCTAGAGAGGTATACTTCGAGAAATATGTTCATACGTTATACCCATATATTATACTGTACTGGTTGAGGGCGAGTATTAAAATATAACCTTCTAATGAGAATTATAGTGTTCACAATGAGGAATATATAGAGTAACAATGATATACCACACTAAGCATAGGTTAGATAAGGTTTGTCAGGAAACAGGACAAGTGTTTCCTGACTCGGGTCTTAGACATAGAATGACTCGCAGCTGGAGCTTTAGGCCATCTGAGCGAGGTCTGCCACTGGCTTACCCAACCACTTCTCTTTAAAAACTAAGGATAAATTACCAGACATATATTCACCCCATCCCCCCGTCTAAGTGCCTTAAATATCGGCATCAGCTGAGTCGCATGCTTTATCATCCCGATTTTTAATTTCAGTCGCCTGCAATTCATGATTAACGTGTACAAGATCACTCCACCACTTGTTATAAGCGGGAGAGTTTTGTAAAATATCAGGGCTGTTTGATGCTGTCAGAAAGCTGTTGGGGTATTAACCAGGATTCACTGGTAGTAATGTTATGTGGACACTCTGACGATGGTGATCCGTACTTATTCAGTCTCTCATTTTGGAATATACAACGAACATTCGTGTAGAGAAGCTTTTGCGTCAGCCAGCTGGTTCTTATCCGTCACCTGGTTCTTATCCGTCAGCTGGCTCTTGTCTGCCAGCTGTTTAGCAGAGTAGATTTGACAGGATGTCTGCTCTCTTTCCTCCCACCTCTCTCCACTTCATCTCTCCCCTCCACTGACACTTTCTCCTTCACCTTATTTAGGAGAGAGAGAGAGAGAGAGAGAGAGAGAGAGAGAGAGAGAGAGAGAGAGAGAGAGAGAGAGAGAGAGAGAGGGAGAGAGAGAGAGAGAGAGAGAGATAGAGATAGAGAGAGAGAGAGAGAGAGAGAGAGAGAGAGAGAGAGAGAGAGAGAGAGAGAGACCTAAAAACAGTTTCCCTTCAACACCTGAGAATTACAAATAACACGACTGTAATAATGTTGGTAGAATTACCGACAATATGTAAAGTAAAAGGACACAAGTGCAACTAATGTGATATTTTATCGTGGCAACGTTTCGCTCTCCAGGAGCTTTATCAAGCCGTTACGGCTTGATAAAGAAACAAGGAAACTCTCAAGACAAGCACAAACAACAACAAAAAAAGGAAAGACACAAATAAGAGGATGAAACAACAAGAACAATAACAAGGAAGAACAGAAGGAGGGTGGAGGCGGCCATTGTAATAACATCAACAACACCAGTCTAACACAAGGCTACATTTTCTCCCCAGAAAACCTGACAGTAATTTAAAGGGATGCGGTGGCTGTGTCCCCCTGTGACCCCCCTGTGGGGACCCCCTGTGGTGACTCCCTGTGGTGAGCCCTCCTGTGGTGACTCCCTGTGGTGAGCCCTCCTGTGGTGACTCCCTGTGGTGAGCCCTCCTGTGGTGACTCCCTGTGGTGAGCCCTCCTGTGGTGACTCCCTGTGGTGAGCCCTCCTGTGGTGACTCCCTGTGGTGAGCCCTCCTGTGGTGACTCCCTGTGGTGAGCCCTCCTGTGGTGACTCCCTGTGGTGAGCCCTCCTGTGGTGACTCCCTGTGGTGAGCCCTCCTGTGGTGACTCCCTGTGGTGAGCCCTCCTGTGGTGACTCCCTGTGGTGAGCCCTCCTGTGGTGACTCCCTGTGGTGACCATCTTGTGCCCCTGCGATGACCTCAATATTGACCCTTATAGTGACCACTGTGTTCACTTGTATTGATCCTTGTGGCCCATTGTAGTGACCTCTGTGGCCCCTTGTGACCCCACTGGCCCCTTACTAAGTGTCGCCACAGACGAGTTCATCTCATCTGCGCAAGTGAAGAATTTTGATTTTAATGTTTAGTATCCTTTCTCTCCCTCCCTCCTTTCCCTCCCACCTTCCCTCCTTCCTTCCCTCCCTCCCTCATTCCCTCCCTCCCTTCCTTCCAGGGTAAGAGGCCAGCGTTGATCTTTTATCCTCAGAGGTAAACAAAGTGCAGTGTTACCATCTGCTGAGGTCTGAGAGAGCACTTTACTCTCACTCTCCACCAACACTCTCCCTTCTTATGTTGTGTACTCACCTATTTGCTCACCTATTTGTGGTTGCAGGGGTCGAGTCTTAGCTCCTGGCCCCGCCTCTTCACCGGTTGCTACTGGGCCCTCTCTCTCCCCGCTCCACGAGCTTTATCAAACCTCGTCTTAAAACTGTGTATGGTTCCTGCCTCCACTACGTCATTTTCTAGGCTATTCCACTGCCTTACAACTCTATGACTGAAGAAATACTTCCTAATATCTCTCTGACTCATTTGTGTCTTCAACTTCCAATTGTGGCCTCTTGTTTCTGTGTCCCCTCCCTGGAACATCCTGTCTTTGTCCACCTTGTCTATTCCACGCAGTATTTTATATGTCGTTATAATGTCTCCCCTGACCCTCCTGTCCTCCAGTGTCGTCAGGCCGATTTCCCTTAATCTTTCTTCATAGGACATTCCCCTTAGCTCTGGAACTAACCTTGTCGCAAACCTTTGTACTTTCTCTAGTTTCTTGACGTGCTTTATCAAGTGCGGGTTCCAAACAGGTGCTGCATACTCCAGTATGGGCCAGACATACACGGTGTACAGTGTCTTGAACGATTCCTTACTAAGGTATCGGAATGCTGTTCTCAGGTTTGCCAGGCGCCCATATGCTGCAGCAGTTATCTGATTGATGTGTGCTTCCGGAGACATGCTCGGTGTTATACTCACCCCAAGATCTTTCTCCTTGAGTGAGGTTTGCAGTATTTGGCCACCTACCTGGAGGTTATTCCGGGGGGGGATCAACGCCCCCGCGGCCCGGTCCATGACCAGGCCTCCCGATGGATCAGGGCCTGATCAACTAGGCTGTTACTGCTGGCCGCACGCAGTCCGACGTACGAGCCACAGCCCGGCTGATCCGGCACCGACTTTAGGTATCTGTCCAGCTCTCTCTTGAAGGCAGCCAGGGGTTTATTGGCAATTCCCCTAATGCTTGATGGGAGGCTGTTGAACAGTTTTGGGCCCCGGACACTTATGGTGTTTTCTCTTAGTGTACCAATGGCGCCCCTACTTTTTATTGGCGGCATTTTGCATCGCCTGCCCAGTCTTTTACTTTCGTAGGGAGTGATTTCTGTGTGCAGATTTGGGACCATTCCTTCCAAGATTTTCCAAGTGTAGATTATGATATATCTCTCCCTCCTGCGTTCCAACGAGTACAAGTCAAGTGCTTCCAAGCGTTCCCGCCTATACTCTGTCTGTGGTCTTCTGTGCCTTTCCCCTATCTTCATGACTTTGCATTTGGCAGGATTAAATTCGAGAAGCCATTTGCTGGACCAGGTGTCCAGTCTGTCCAGGTCTCTTTGAAGTCCTGCCTGGTCCTCATCAGATTTAATTCTCCTCATTAATTAACTTCACATCATCTGCAAACAGGGACACTTCTGAGTCTAACCCTTCCATCATGTCGTTCACATATACCAAAAATAGCACTGGTCCTAGGACCGACCCCTGTGGGACCCCGCTCGTCACAGGTGCCCACTGTGATACATCATTAGGTACCATGACTCGTTGTTGCCTCCCTGTCAGGTATTCTCTGATCCATTGCAGTGCCCTTCCTGTTATATGCGCCTGATGCTCTAGCTTCTGCACTAATCTCTTGTGAGGAACTGTGTCAAAGGCCTTCTTGCAGTCCAAGAAGATGCAATCAACCCACCCCTCTCTCTCGTGTCTTACTTCTGTTATTTTATCATAAAACTCCAGAAGGTTTGTGACACAGGATTTGCCTTCCGTGAATCCGTGCTGGTTGGCATTTATACTCTTGTTCAGTTCCAGGTGCTCCACCACTCTCCTCCTGATAATCTTCTCCATAATTTTGCATACTATACACGTCAATGACACAGGTCTATAGTTTAGTGCCTCTTTTCTGTCTCCTTTTTTAAAAATGGGAACTACATTTGCCGTCTTCCATACCTCAGGTAGTTGCCCAGTTTCCAGGGACGTGTTGAAGATTGTGGTAAGTGGCACGCACAACATATCTGCTCCCTCTCTAAGGACCCACGGGGAGATGTTGTCCGGTCCCATTGCCTTTGAGGTATCGATGTCCCTTAGCAGTTTCTTCACCTCCTCCTCATCTGTATGTATGTCGTCCAACACTTGTTGATTGTGTGTGTGTGTGTGTGTGTGTGTGTGTGTGTGTGTGTGTGTGAACCGTGACGTAATGCTTTAATCGGCTTACATGAACTGTCAGTACATTTTAATACGACCACCAACACTCTCCACACACAGATAAGTAGTCACACACACACACACACACACACACACACACACACACACACACACACACACACACACACACACACACACACACACGCACACATACACACACACACACACACAGATGGGACACAGTAACAAGGGGACACTGTTGGAAGTTGAAGACACAGATGAATCACACGGATGTTAGGAAGTATTTCTTCAGCCACAGAGTAGTCAGGAAGTGGAATAGTTTGGGAAGCGATGTAGTGGAGGCAGGATCCATACATAGCTTTAAGCAGAGGTATGATAAAGCTCACGGCTCAGGGAGAGTGACCTAGTAGCGATCAGTGAAGAGGCGGGGCCAGGAGCTCGGACTCGACCCCCGCAACCTCAACTAGGTGAGCACACACACACACACACACACACACACACACACACACACACACACACACACACACACACACACACACACACACACACACACACACACACACACACACACACACGTCTTAAACAAGTTACACATGGAAGCTGACAAAAAAGAAGAAAGAAGCGCAGATAGAGCTAACAATGAAGCTAAACATTCTTAATACTGAAGCTTAATGCTGAAGCTTAATGCTGAAGCTTAATACTGAAGCTTAATGCTGAAGCTTAATACTGAAGCTTAATACTGAAGCTTAATACTGAAGCTTAATGCTGAAGCTTAATGCTGAAGCTTAATACTGAAGCTTAATACTGAAGCTTAGTGCTGAAGCTTAATAAGCTATTATCCTGAGTTAGCATTAAATACTGAAGCTTAATGCTGAAGCTTAATGCTGAAGCTTAATACTGAAACTTAATACTGAAGCTTAATGCTGAAGCTTAATACTGATGCTTAATACTGAAGCTTAATGCTGAAGCTTAATCCTGAAGCTTAATACTGATGCTTAATACTGAAGCTTAATGCTGAAGCTTAATACTGATGCTTAATACTGAAGCTTAATGCTGAAGCTTAATAAGCTATTATCCTGAGTTAGCATTAAATACTGAAGAGCTAAACTAGAATGTATATAACGTGATTTAAGGGGAATAAATATTCCCTACTATATAATGATCAGATCTTCACCAATACACTGGAGTTTCACTTCCATCCGCCGTCGTGTTAGGGAGGCAGCTTCTGTTGAACGTTCAAAGTTCCGTCACTGAGTACTTTGGAAGGTCTGTGTACCATTTCATGACGCTGGGGATGGTACAACAACTCTGGACACGGGTCTCGTGAACAAGCCAATTGTTCCAAGAATTTGGTCCTCGTTACCGTACACAAGCGTTGAAAATTTGAAGCCGACTGGATGAGGCGTTCTCGAGTTAGGAACGAAATAATTTCGAAAAGTTGGAATAAGAAAAAGGAAGCAAAGCCAAGTTCTTAAAGGTCCTGCTTCAGGGAGAACCAATTCTCTCCCCTCTCTCTCTTTTTCTCCCCTCTTCCTTTTCCTCTCCCCTCTCCCTCTTCCGAGCCTAAATCCACTACACATGTTTTACGTTAGTTATTAACTTGGACACAACAACAGATAAATTAAGTAACCAAGATATACTTGAATCTAAATGTTCCGTCTTCCTCTCTTTCTCTGTCTCTCTCTGTTTGTCTGTCTGTCTCTGTCTGTCTGTCTGTCTGTCTGTCTCTCTCTGTCTGTCTGTCTGTCTCTCTCTGTCTGTCTGTCTGTCTGTCTGTCTCTCTCTGTCTGTCTGTCTGTCTCTGTCTGTCTGTCTGTCTGTCTGTCTGTCTGTCTGTCTGTCTCTGTCTGTCTGTCTGTCTCTCTCTCTTACACACAGCAGGACTCGAGACTATGACTGCTGTGCTGTAATTCTTTCACCCTTCCTTCTCTCACACTTCCTTCTTTCACCCTTCCTTCTCTCACCCTTCCTTCTCTCACTGTTCCTTCTCTCACCCTTCCTTCTCTCACCCTTATTTCTTTCACCCTTTCTTCTCTCACCCTTCTCTCATCCTTCCTTCTCTCACTGTTCCTTCTCTCACCCTTCCTTCTCTCACCTTTACTTTCACCATTCCATCCTCTCACATTCTTTCTTCTTTCCTCACAGAATAACATTTTATCTTCTGCATTTCTATCCCAGCTTCCCTACACCTCTCCCTTTTTCCTTCTCACTCCCTACTCCTTCTTTTCCCCACCATCTCCCTATATCCTTTCTTCCTTGCTCCCTTTTCTCCTATGTCTCCTTCCCTTCCACCCCTTTCCCATGTTCCCTTTGCTCCCCTCTCTTCCATCTCTCCCCCTCCCTCTCTCTTTATATAAACCTCTCATCCCTCCCGCTTTCCCTCGCACTTTTCCTCCCTGCCTTCCTTCCAGCTTCCCTCTCTGCTTCCCGCCCTGCTTCCCTCCTCCCTCTCTGCTTCCCACCCTCCTTGCTTCCCTCCCTTCCTCCTTCCCTCCCTCCCTCTAGTAAGTTACGACTCCATTAATAAGAATAAAGATAGCCGCTGCAGTGGCTTACCCGCAGAGTGTTATGCAGTGTTGCTACCATTGATGCAACACCCTGCAATACTCACCAACACCCTGCAATAGCTTGAAACACTCATCAACGCCTTGCAACACTCATCAACACCATGCAATAGCTTGCAACATCAACACCCTGCAGCACTCCTCAGCGCCCTGCAACAGCCTGCAACACTTCTCAACACCCTGCAATAGCATTAAACACTCATCAACGCCCTGCAACACTCATCAATACCATGCAACAGCTTGCAACATCATCAACACCCTGCAACTCCTTATAACTCACTGCAACTCCTTGTAACACTCTGTAAAACTCCTCAACACCCTGCAACACTCATCAACACCTGTAAACACACATCAACACTTTCCAACATCCTGCAACATGTTGCAACTACCCGCAACACCCAGAAACTCTAATTAACTCCCTGCAACACCTTTCTAGGTTAGGTTAAGCTTAGGCTAGGTAAAGTTTAGACTAGGTTAGGTTAGACTAAGTTTAAGTTTGGTTAAATTTAAGTTAGTCTAAGTTTACACTAGGGATATCAATAAGTGCAGTCTTCCTCTGTCTTCCCGGTTCACACAACATTAAAGACCACTTGCTAATATAACACAGTAGGTTTCCCACTCTTATGGTGAGAGAATAAATAGGAGGATACATCAGTGTTTAGGGAGATCTGTCACGCTAGAGGAAGCAAGATCAAGGGGGAATAGGGAGAGTAAGGAGAACGGGAGGGGGTAAATAGTGAAGGTAAAAGCTTAGATGCGTTAGTGTTATGTTAGGAACTACTTTAGTCTGAGGGTGATGAGGGAGTTGAATGATGTGGATCAAGAGGTAGTGGTGGTGTACCTCATGCACAGTTTCAAGAGTAGGCATGATAGGGACCCAAGAGGCAAGGGGCCGGTGAAGGCCCGGTTATCTCTCACTCTCTCACTGTCAGTCATGTGCTGTCACATCACACCATCAATTCAGTCACGTAAATTCATCTGCATTTCCGATTACTCTCTCCCTACCCCCCTTCCCTCTCCCTACCCCCCTTCCCTCTCCCTACCCCCCTTCCCTCTCCCTACCCCCTTCCCTCTCCCTACCCCCCTTCCCTCTCCCTACCCCCTTCCCTCTCCCTACCCCCCTTCCCTCTCCCTACCCCCCTTCCCTCTCCCTACCCCCCTTCCCTCTCCCTACCCCCTTCCCTCTCCCTACCCCCCTTCCCTCTCCCTACCTCCCTTCCCTCTCCCTACCTCCCTTCCCTCTCCCTACCTCCCTTCCCTCTCCATACCTCCCTTCCCTCTCCCTACCTCCCTTCCCTCTCCCTACCTCCCTTCCCTCTCCCTACCTCCCTTCCCTCTCCCTACCTCCCTTCCCTCTCCCTACCTCCCTTCCCTCCCCCTACCTCCCTTCCCTCCCCCTACCTCCCTTCCCTCCCCCTACCTCCCTTCCCTCTTCCTACTTCCCTTCCCTCTCCCTACCTCCCTTCTCTCTCCCTACCTCCCTTCCCTCTCCCTACCTCCCTTCCCTCTCCCTACCTCCCTTCCCTCTTCCTACTTCTCTTCCCTCTCCCTACCTCCCTTCCCTCTTCCTACTTCTCTTCCCTCTCCCTACCTCCCTTCCCTCTCCCTACTTCCCTTCCCTCTCCCTACTTCCCTTCCCTCTCCCTACCTCCCTTCCCTCTTCCTACTTCTCTTCCCTCTCCCTACCTCCCTTCCCTCTCGTCACTATCCTGACATATCTTCCCTTCACTCTCCTTCCCCTCCCACCCGTCTCATCCCCTCCTTCCCCACCCCTCTCGTCAGCAGTGTGACACATCTCCCCTCACAGTCTTCCCCTCACACCGCAACACGACGGAGGTGACCATTAACACAGGACTTCCTTCATGTGGCGAGGAGGAGGAGGAGCAGGAGGAGAAGCAGGAGGAGGAGCAGGAGGAGAAGCAGGAGGAGGAGCAGGAGGAGGAGCAGGAGGAGAAGCAGGAGGAGGAGCAGGAGGAGAAGCAGGAGGAGAAGCAGGAGGAGGAGCAGGAGGAGAAGCAGGAGGAGGAGCAGGAGGAGAAGCAGGAGGAGGAGCAGGAGGAGGAGGAGCAGGAGGAGCAGGAGGAGCAGGAGGAGAAGCAGGAGGAGGAGCAGGAGGAGAAGCAGGAGGAGGAGCAGGAGGAGGAGCAGGAGGAGCAGGAGGAGCAGGAGGAGGAGCAGGAGGAGCAGGAGGAGCAGGAGGAAGAGCAGCAGCAGGAAGAAGAGGAAAAGGAAGGCGAGGAGGAAGAAGAGAAAGAGTAGGATAAAAGAAGGAGAGGAAGAGGGAAATTGTATGAGGAGGGGAGAGATGAAGGAGACGAATAATAAAGAAAGGAATGAAATAGAAAGAAAAGGGAGGGAAGAAGAAAAAGAAGAAAGTTGAAGGGAGGAGAAGAAATGGGGAGAGAGAAGAGAGGAGGTATAATAGAAGAGGAGAAGGGAAGAGAGAGGGAGAGAGGCAAAAGTGTCTCTGATTCTTCTGTTTTCTCCTCCACTTCCTTCCTTCTCCTCCACTTCCCTGTGTCTCCTCCTCTTCCTTCCTTCTCCTCCACTCCCCTGTGTCTCCTCCACTTCCTTGTGTCTCCTCCTCTTCCTTCCTTCTCCTCCACTTCCCTGTGTCACCTCCACTTCCTTCTCCTCCACTTCCCTGTGTCACCTCCACTTCCTTCCTTCTCCTACACTTACCTGTGTCTCTTCCTCTTCCTTCCTTCTCCTCCACTTCCCTGTGTCTCCTCCACTTCCTTCTCCTCCACTTCCCTGTGTCTCCTCCACTTCCTTCCTTCTCCTCTACTTTCCTGATTCTCCTCCACTTCCCTGTGTCTCCTCCTCTTCCTTCCTTCTCCTCCACTTCCCTGTGTCACCTCCACTTCCTTCCTTCTCCTACACTTACCTGTGTCTCTTCCTCTTCCTTCCTTCTCCTCCACTTCCCTGTGTCTCCTCCACTTCCTTCTCCTCCACTTCCCTGTGTCTCCTCCTCTTCCTTCCTTCTCCTCCACTTCCCTGTGTCACCTCCACTTCCTTCTCCTCCACTTCCCTGTGTCACCTCCACTTCCTTCTCCTCCACTTCCCTGTGTCACCTCCACTTCCTTCTCCTCCACTTCCCTGTGTCACCTCCACTTCCTTCTCCTCCACTTCCCTGTGTCACCTCCACTTCCTTCCTTCTCCTACACTTACCTGTGTCTCTTCCTCTTCCTTCCTTCTCCTCCACTTCCCTGTGTCTCCTCCACTTCCTTCTCCTCCACTTCCCTGTGTCTCCTCCACTTCCTTCCTTCTCCTCCACTTTCCTGATTCTCCTCCACTTCCCTGTGTCTCCTCCTCTTCCTTCCTTCTCCTCCACTTCCCTATGTCTCCTCCACTTCCCTGTGTCTCCTCCACTTCCCTGTGTCTCCGCCACTTCCCTGTGTCTCCTCCACTTCCCTGTGTCTCCGCCACTTCCCTGTCTCCTCCACTTCCCTGTGTCTCCGCTACTTCCCTGTGTCTCCTCCACGTCCCCGTGTCTCCACCTCTTCCTTCCTTCTCCTCGACTTCCCTGTGTCTCCTCCACTTCCGCGTGTCTCCTCTACTTCCCTGTTTCCCTCCACTTCCCTGTGTCTCCTCCACTTCTTTGTTTCTCTTCAACTTCCCTGTGTCTCCTCCACTTCTCTTTTTCTCCTCCACTTCCCTGTGTCTCCTCAACTTCCTTGTTTCTCCTCAACTTCCCTGTTTCTCCTCCACTTCCCTGTCTCTCCTCTACTTCCCTGTTTCTCAACCACTTGCCTGTTTCTTCTCCACTTCCCTGTTTCTCCTCCACTTCCCTGTGTCTCCTCCACTTCCCTGTGTCTCCTCCACTTCCCTGTTTGTACTCCACTTCCCTATATCTCCTCCACTTCCCTGTGTCTCCTCTACTTCCCTGTTTCTCCCCACTTCTCTGTTTCTCCTCCACATTCCTGTTTCTCCTCCACTTCCCAGTGTCTCCTCCACTTCCCTGTTTCTCCTCCACTTCCTTGTGTCTCCTCCAATTCCCTGTTTCTCCTCCACTTCCCTGTTCCTCCTCCACTTCCATGTTTCTCCTCCACTTCCCTGTTTCTCCTCCACTTCCCTATGTCTCCTCCACTTCTCTGTGTCTCCGCCACTTCCCTGTGTCTCCTCCATTTCCCTCTGTCTCCGCCACTTCCCTGTGTCTCCTCCACTTCCCTGTGTCTCCGCTACTTCCCTGTGTCTCCTCCACTTCCCCGTGTCTCCACCTCTTCCTTCCTTCTCCTCGACTTCCCTGTGTCTCCTCCACTTCCGCGTGTCTCCTCCACTTCCCTGTTTCTCCTCCACTTCCCTGTTTCTCCTCCACTTCCCTGTTCCTCCTCCACTTCCCTGTTTCTCCTTCACTTCCCTGTTTCTCCTCCCCTTCCCTGATTCTCCTCCACTTCCCTGTGTCTCCTCCACTTCCCTGTGTCTCCTCCACTTCCCTGTTTCTCCTCCACATTCCTGTTTCTCCTCCACTTCCCAGTGTCTCCTCCACTTCCCTGTTTCTCCTCCACTTCCTTGTGTCTCCTCCAATTCCCTGTTTCTCCTCCACTTCCCTGTTCCTCCTCCACTTCCATGTTTCTCCTCCACTTCCCTGTTTCTCCTCCACTTCCCTATGTCTCCTCCACTTCTCTGTGTCTCCGCCACTTCCCTGTGTCTCCTCCATTTCCCTCTGTCTCCGCCACTTCCCTGTGTCTCCTCCACTTCCCTGTGTCTCCGCTACTTCCCTGTGTCTCCTCCACTTCCCCGTGTCTCCACCTCTTCCTTCCTTCTCCTCGACTTCCATGTGTCTCCTCCACTTCCGCGTGTCTCCTCCACTTCCCTGTTTCTCCTCCACTTCCCTGTGTCTCCTCCACTTCCCTGTTTCTCTTCCACTTCCCTGTTTCTCCTTCACTTCCCTGTTTCTCCTCCCCTTCCCTGATTCTCCTCCACTTCCCTGTGTCTCCTCCACTTCCCTGTGTCTCCTCCACTTCCCTGTTTCTCCTCCACTTCCCTGTTTTTCCTCCACTTCCCTGTGTCTCCTCCATTTCCCTGTTTCTCCTCCACTTCCCTGTGTCTCCTCCATTTCCCTGTTTCTCCTCCACTTCCCAGTGTCTTCTCCACTTCCCTGTTTCTCCTCCACTTCCCTGTGTCTCCTCCATTTCCCTGTTTCTCCTCCACTTATCTGTGTCTCCTCCATTTCCCCGTTTCTCCTCCACTTCCCTGTGTCTTCTCTACTTCCCTGTTTCTCCTCCACTTCCCTGTGTCTCCTCCATTTCCCTGTTTCTCCTCCACTTATCTGTGTCTCCTCCATTTCCCCGTTTCTCCTCCACTTCCCTGTGTCTTCTCTACTTCCCTGTTTCTTCTCCACTTCCCTGTGTCTTCTCCACTTCCCTGTTTCTCCTCCACTTCCCTGTGTCTCCTCCATTTCCCTGTTTCTCCTCCACTTCCCTGTGTCTTCTCCACTTCCCTGTTTCTCCTCCACTTCCCTGTTTCTCCTCCACTTCCCTGTGTCTCCTCCACTTCCCTGTTTCTCCTCCACTTCCCTGTTTTTCCTCCACTTCCCTGTGTCTCCTCCATTTCCCTGTTTCTCCTCCACTTCCCAGTGTCTTCTCCACTTCCCTGTTTCTCTTCCACTTCCCTGTGTCTCCTCCATTTCCCTGTTTCTCCTCCACTTATCTGTGTCTCCTCCATTTCCCTGTTTCTCCTCCACTTCCCTGTGTCTCCTCCATTTCCCTGTTTCTCCTCCACTTCCCAGTGTCTTCTCCACTTCCCTGTTTCTCTTCCACTTCCCTGTGTCTCCTCCATTTCCCTGTTTCTCCTCCACTTATCTGTGTCTCCCCCACTTCCCTGTTTCTCCTCCACTTCCCTTTGTCTCCTTCACTTCTTTCGTTTTACCTCATGTTTCTCTTAAATCTTCAATTTTTTCTCTCTCTTTTCTCCCCTTCTCTTCCCTGGAAATACTCTTTTTCTTCCTTGTTCTTCACATTCCTCTTCATTCTGTTTTATCATTCCTCTTTATTCTTATCATTTTCTTCTTCCTCTTTTATCTCGAATACTCATTGTGTCCCCCTTCACCTTTATCTTCTTCATCCTCCTCCTCTTCTTCCCATTCCTCAATCTGTTCATCTCTTCCCTCTTTTTCATTCTCATTCATCTCTTCCTTCTCCCTCTCTTCCTCTTCTTTCATTTCACAAAATTATAATATTTCTGGTCGATGTCTCAGCAGATTCCGTCTGTTGCGGGTATGTCCTTGTTGTCCGGAGTTTGCTTCGTCAATCCGGATGGTTCGCGGATACGTCGACTTGAGCCGGATACCATTACGCGAACGCAAACATGTTTTGTACAGGAAAATGTAATCTTACTTCTAGGATGAACTGGAATGAGAGTATATACACACACACACACACACACACACACACACACACACACACACACACACACACACACACACACACACACACACACACACACACACACACACACACACACACACACACACACACACACACACACACACACACACACACACACACACACACACACATATATATATATATATATATATATATATATATATATATATATATATATATATATATATATATATATATATATATATATATACATATATATATATATATATATATATATATATATATATATATATATATATATATATATATATATATATATATATATATATATATATATATATATATATATACTCTTATTCCAGTCAATAGATAAATTAATCTACCCGTCTATTTGCGCATCCATGGACATTTTCTTTCGTCCAACCTTCCACCCACACATCCATCCACATATTTACCGCCCATCTATTCATCAATCAGCCTATGACGTTGTTCCATCTATCCATCAACCAACTAATGAGGTTGTTCCATCTATCCATCAACCAGCCTATGAGGTTGCTCCATCTATCCATCAACCAGCCTATGAGGTTGCTCCATCTATCCATCAACCAGCCTGTGAGGTTGCTCCATCTATCCATCGACCGACTTGTGGGGAGAAAATTGAAGGGGAAAATCTGAGTCGGATTTGGATGGAAGAAGAGGAAGCTGAGTGTGGGGGACTGTGGGGGAGTGTGGTGTGGGTGAGTGTGGGGGAGTGTGGTGTGGGTGAGTGTGGGGGAGTGTGGTGTGGGTGAGTGTGGGGGAGTGTTGTGTGGGTGAGTGTGGGGTGTGTTGTGTGTGGGGGACTGTGGAGGAGTGTGGTGTGGGTGAGTGTGGGGGAGTGTTGTGTGGGTGACTGTGGGGGAGTGTGGTGTGGGTGAGTGTGGGGGAGTGTTGTGTGGGGGACTGTGGAGGAGTGTGGTGTGGGTGAGTGTGGGGGAGTGTTGTGTGGGGGACTGTGGGGGAGTGTGGTGTGGGTGAGTGTGGGGGAGTGTTGTGTGTGAGGGACTGTGGGGGAGTGTGGTGTGGGTGAGTGTGAGGGAGTGTTGTGTGGGGGACTGTGGGGGAGTGCGGTGTGGGTGAGTGTGGGGGAGTGTTGTTTGGGTGACTGTGGGGGAGTGTGGTGTGGGTGAGTGTGGGGGAGTGTTGTGTGGGGGATTGTAGGGGAGTGTGGTGTGGGTGAGTGTGGGGGAGTGTTGTGTGGGAACTGTGGGGGAGTGTGGTGTGGGTGATTGTGGGGTTGTTGTGTGCGGACTGTGGGGGAGTGTGGTTTGGGTGAGTGTGGGGGAGTGCTGTGGTGGGAGTGCTGTGTGGGGAGTGTGGTGTGGGGGAGTGTGGTGTGGGGAAGTGCGGTGTGGGGAGTGTGGTGTGGGAGAGTGCGATGAGAGAGAGTGTAGGGGAAAGTGGGGTGGGTGAGTGTGGGAAATGCGACTGTGGGGTGGGTGAGTGTGGGAAATGCGACTGTGGGGTGGGTGAGTGTGGGGGAGTGTGGTGTAGGGGTGTGAGGGAGTGTGGTGTGGGGTAGTGGTGTGGGGAGTGTGGTGTGGGGGAGTGTGGTGTGGGGGAGTGTGGGGGAGTGTTGTGTGGGGGTGTGGTGGAGTCTGGAGGAGAGTGGTGTGGGGGAGTGTGGTGTGGGGAGTGTGGTGTGGGGAGTGTGGGGGAGTGTTGTGTGCGGGACTGTGGTGTGGGGGAGTGTTGTGTGCGGGACTGTGGTGTGGGGGAGTGTGGTGGAGTATGGGGGAGTGTGGTGTGGGGAGTGTGGGGGAGTGTGGTGTGGGGGACTGTGGTGTGGGGGAGTGTGGAGTATGGGGGAGTGTAGTGGAGTGTGGTGGAGTGTGGTGGAGTGTGGGGGAGTGTGGTGGAGTGTGGGGTAGTGTGGTGGAGTGTGGGGTAGTGTAGTGGAGTGTGGGAGAGTCTGCGTGTGGGAGAGAGGGCATGTGGGAGCTTGGGGGAGTGTGGAGGATTGTGGGGAAGTGTAGTGGAGTGTGGGGGAGTGTGGGAGAGTCTGCGTGTGGGAGAGAGGGCATGTGGTAGCGTGGGGGAGTGTGGGGAGTGTGGGGGAGTGTGGTGGAGTGTAGAGGAATGTGGGAGAGTCTGCGTGTGGGAGAGAGGGCATGTGGTAGCGTGGGGGAGTGGGGGAGTGTGGGGGAGTGGGGGAGTGTGGGGGAGTGTGGGGGAGTGTAGTGGAGTGTGAGGGAGTGTGGGAGAGTCTGCGTGTGGGAGAGAGGGCATGTGGAAGTGTGGTGGAGTGTGGGGGAGTGTGGTGTGGGGAGTGTGGGGAGTGTGGTGTGGGGGACTGTGGTGTGGGGGAGTGTGGAGTATGGGGGAGTGTAGTGGAGTGTGGTGGAGTGTGGTGGAGTGTGGGGGAGTGTGGTGGAGTGTGGGGTAGTGTGGTGGAGTGTGGGGTAGTGTAGTGGAGTGTGGGAGAGTCTGCGTGTGGGAGAGAGGG
>NC_091294.1:42978853-43018853 GCF_038502225.1 Cherax quadricarinatus | reverse complement strand
GGATGTTAGGAAATATTTTTTTCAGTCTATGGGTGGTAAATTAATGGAATGAGTTAGACAAAATGGTAGAGGCAAACTCAATACACGGTTTCAAGAGATGGTATGAAAGGGTATATGAGGCCAGGGACCAGTAATGCCGGCCACTGTGATTTAAGAACCTGGGCCATGAGCAGGGACTCGACCCCCAGAAACACATCTCGATGAATAACTCTGAGTAAACTCAGTGATTACACACACACATACACACTGTAAGAAGGCTTTCGATACAGTACCACACAAGAGACTGGTTAAGAAGCTAGAGGAGCAGACAGGTATAGCAGGGGAGAGTATTTGCAATAGAGCAAGGGATACCTGCCAGGAAGGAAACAACGTGTTCTGGTACGTGACGAGGTGTCAGAGTAGGTGCCGAGTGGGATTCCACAAAAGTCAGTCCTGGCTCCGGTCCTGTTTCTAGTATATGTGAATGGCATGGCAGAAGAGGCAAATTTAGATATGTCCTTGTTTGCAGACGATATGAAGCTAATATGAAGAATACAAAAGGACGAAGATCATGTAAGCCTGCAAGGAGATCTGGACAGGCTGCAAGCCCGGACCGACAAATGGCTCTGGAATTTAACCCCACCAAGTGCAAAGTCATTGTGGCATGCAAAGAGTATGTAACAATTTATTGGGAAATGACAAAGAAAACCGCAGACAGAGTACACCCTAGGAGGTTAAAGGCTGCAAAACTCACTCAAGGAAAAGGATCTTGGGGTGAGCATCATACCGAGAATATCTCCTGAGGCGCACGTCACCCAAATAACTGCTGCATTATATGGGCGCCTGGCAAACCTAAGAATAGTGTTTCAGCATCTAAGTAACGAGTCATTAAAGACACTGTACACTGTGTACATTAGGCCCATATTGGAGTATGCAGCACCGGTATGGAACCCACACCTAGTCAAATAAGTTTGCAACAAAACTAATCCCTGAGCTAAAGGGTATGCCCTACTAGGAGAGGTTAAAGGAAATCACTCTGACGACACTGGAGGACAGGGAGGATAGAGGGGACATGCTAACGACACATAAAATACTGAGAGGAACTGACAAGGTGAGTAGGGACAGAATGTTTCAGTGATGGGACACAGCAACAAGGAGTCACAACTGGAAGTTGAAAACTTAGATGAGTCACAGGGATGTTAGGAAGCATTTCTTCAGTCATAGAGTTATCAGGAAATGGAACAATCTGGAGAGTGATGTAGTGGAGGCAGGATCCATTCATAGCTTTAAAAAGAGGTCCTATAAAGCTCATGGAAAAGGGAGAGTGGACCTAGTAGCAACAAGCGAAGAGGCGGGGCCAGGAGCTATGACTCGATCCCTGCAACCACAACTAGGTAATTACATACATACAAACACACAAACAATTATTACCAACACAGTAGAATATTAATTGCCTCCAAGGCTGAAACAAGTCAGTATTGACCATCTCTCTCTCCACGGAGACAAGTGCAGCAATAATCACACTCAAGTGAGACTACTGACTTGAATCTTCCTCATCCCTCTCCGACTCACTCTGTAAAGACAACATCCTTCCTTGGAGGGAGTGTTTGTGTGCGCGTGATCGAGTGAAAGATTACCTTTCTGCTTGCCCATCTGTAGCTACAGTAGCAGTGCTAGGCTCCTGGTGTTCCGTATTCAGTATTTAATATATCGTAAAGTATTCATTTTAATGGTCTATTGTGATTGCAGCGTTTAGCTAGCGTCAAGACACAGTACCCCCACCTGCGTACTAGTACGTCGGACACAGTACCACCACCTGCGTACTAGTACGTCGGACACAGTACCATCACCTGCGTACTAGTACGACGGACACAGTACCACCACCTGCGTACTAGTACGTCGGACACAGTACCACCACCTGCGTACTAGTACGTCGGACACAGTACCACCACCTGCGTACTAGTACGTCGGACACAGTACCACCACCTGCGTACTAGTACGACGGACACAGTACCACCACCTGCGTACTAGTACGTCGGACACAGTACCACCACCTGCGTACTAGTACGACGGACACAGTACCACCACCTGCGTACTAGTACGACCGACTATCTTCTCTCTTCAACTGTGCCACTGATCTAGCACTACCACTGTAAAGGCAAGGTTTCTATCGTGCTAAGACCAGTTCTTACCTAGTCTCTACTTATGTCCTCCTGTGTTAGGATGTCTTCCTTATCAATTGTATCATATTCTTTACGTATTTCAGTTATCGCATCTCGTCTTCCTTCCCTTATCCAACGATAACACGTGCATGTATATGTAAGTCAGTGTATGTACTGAAGAGCAAAAGAGCACAATGCCACTACTGGAACAATACACAAATAACCTGCACAAAGAAGAGAGAAACTAATGACGACGTTTCGGTCCGACTTGGACCAGTTACAAGTCACAGCAACACAGGAAAGTGAAGGAGCCAGCTTCCCATGACTGGTTCTCCAAGCAATATCTGCCAAGCCATCACTTCAAGTATTGATTCTGGTCTTCGTTGACACTTGTCAGTCATACCACTAAACATTCCGCTTGTCAGTCCGACAATAATCGCGGGAGACGAGTCTTGAATATCACCAATAATGTTTTTTTTTTCGCAAAATTCGCAAATTTTAGGACCAAGAACCGTCGCGGTGCCTTTTTCTTGGCTATTGTTTGCCAGCTCGATGTTTAGTCTTTGTGGGATGTACCTTTTAACTGAAGAGTGTTGACGACAATTGCAACATGAAATAATTGATTTATATGTTGATTTAGAGTCGTTTTTTAGTCGTTATTGTATTTTACGATATTTTGCTAATTGTAAATGGTATAAGAAATAGTGACGGAAATTTAAAAGGCCCTGAAACCACTGTTTATCATCCCGGAGATGATCTCGTGAGTTCCAAGGTAAAAATATACCTCAGGATTGTCCTTCATATAGCCTGTGAAATTTCATGTGTCGATGGGACTCCGTATATTCATTCTTGAAGTCCAGGACATTAGAAGACGCCCGTCTCCACATCCATGGAAAATTATATAGCGTAAGGAGATCTCTCTTTCTCTCTCTCTGTGTCTCTTTCTTTCTCTCAGTCTTTACAATAAAGAACGTCGTAGGAACCGTCTATATATCTCTGAAGATTTAGGACGTTCCAGGACGCCCGTCTCCACATCCATGAACTTTTATACAGGTTCAGGAGATGCCTCTCCTCAGTCTTGACAATAAAGGACGCCGAAGGAATCGTCTTCATTTCTCAAGATTTAGGACGTTCCACAACTCCCGTTTCCACAGCCAGGGACGTTTTAAGGAAGCGACGGGACTTTCTCTATGACCGTGGAAATGTAGGGATGCCTGGGAAATAATCCTAAATGGATTAACATCCGTCCCAGGAAAGGAAGTTCTTATTTTTTTTCATTGTAACAACTGTCTTGCTAGAATCCTTTCTCCCCGTTTGCTTGTGTTTCTAGTTTTATCTTGTATTTTTTTCTTTTGAAAGGCAGATGAGAAACCAGCGCCCTTGTTAGAATTCCAGTAAATTCACTCTTTCTGACATGCTCGGAAAGTCTGATATATATTTTATACCGAGGCAGTAAGATGTGTGTTGTCTCTTAGCAGTGCAGGATTAGTGAGTGAAGGAGGAGACTGTTGCAACACTCACTGGGTTGTAGTCGACTGGAAGTCTGTTGGAAGTTAACTGTCTTTGCAACCTAACAACAGTCTGTGAAGTCTCTCTGTCTCTAGAGGTTCGCTGGAAATCTGTAGAGGTTCGCAAAAGGAAAATTAGTAAAGTCTGGCTGAAAGTCTGTTGTAGTTCCTAAATTTTTGTGGAGTTATGGTAAAAGTCTGTGGAGGATCATTAATTATGTTGAAGGTTAGATCCTGTAGAGGCTTGTTAGAGACAGTGGTGGTGGTTCACTAAGCTTGTAGAAGTTAGCAAAAAAAAAAAGTTTGAAGGTTCAGTAAAATCTGTGGAGGTTGACAGCTCCCTCTGTACCTCCTGCATTCACCATCACCCTTTATCCTCCTGCACTCACCATCACCCTTCATCCTCCTGCACTCACCATCACCCTTCATCCTCCTGCACTCACCATCAACCTTCATCCTCCTGCACTCACCATCACCCTTCATCCTCCTGCACTCACCATCACCCTTCATCCTCCTGCACTCACCATCACCCTTCATCCTCCTGCACTCACCATCACCCTTCATCCTCCTGCACTCACCATCACCCTTCATCCTCCTGCACTCACCATCACCCTTCATCCTCCTGCACTCACCATCACCCTTCATCCTCCTGCACTCACCATCACCCTTCATCCTCCTGCACTCACCATCACCCTTCATCCTCCTTCACTCACCATCACCCTTCACTCAGGATCACCCTTGTGGCGGCCTCCTGCCAAACTAGGGGTTAAATTGTTAACGTGCCGGCCTGCAGTTCCGCGGGTACGTCAAAACCCAATGTGGGGACTGCTGAGCCGGCTTTAGAATCAGTATTCGCCTGACCATCTTACGGTGTATACCTACTGGTCTTTAGTAGTACTTACCTGACCACCTTATGGTACAGATCTACTGGCAGTGGATGGTACTTATTTGATCATTTTACGGTATACTGGCAAGAGACAGTATTCCCCTGACCACCATAGTGTGGCCTTAGAAGCAGTATTCGACCACCTGTAGCAAGTCGTGACGGAGCAGTGTGACACTAAAAGAAGATAGGGTCGGAGTGTGACACTGAAGAAAGGATGGGATGGTAGTGTGACACTAGAGGAAGAGACAGAGTGTGGCACTGATGTAAGAAAAGGGCGTAGTGTAACACTGAGAGACTGTAGCGTCTTGTGACAATGAAGAAAGATAAGAGTGTGACACTGGGCGTCAGTGACTTGCTGGTCTCTAAGGAGAAACGCAGGGATGATACTGAAGGACTGTACCCTGTGTGGTAGGATGAACTGCCGTGTAATCCAGTGTATGATGTATATGTATAGAGATGTTACTTATAATTTATTTAATCACGTACTGTGACACAGTGGTGTCAGGAATGTACCCTGTTTATGGTACGGTCATGAATGAAGTTATAATTTATTATTTTAAGATTTATAGATGTACAAAGGTAATTATAATTTATTATTGTAACATTTATATATATACCTCTAGACCAAAGATTGTTATATATGCTAGTAAAATGATACATTGTCTCGTGTGTATGATGTATCCCGAACTCTGTATTACTGCACTAGTGGAAGGCCAACTAGTGCTTTTGTAATAACCCTTCATCCTCCTTCACTCACCATCACCCTTCATCCTCCTTCACTCACCATAACCCTTCATCCTCCTTCACTCACCATCACCCTTCATCCTCCTTCACTCACCATAACCCTTCATCCTCCTTCACTCACCATCACCCTTCATCCTCCTTCACTCACCATAACCCTTCATCCTCCTTCACTCACCATCACCCTTCATCCTCCTTCACTCACCATCACCCTTCATCCTCCTTCACTCACCATAACCCTTCATCCTCCTTCACTCACCATCACCCTTCATCCTCCTTCACTCACCATAACCCTTCATCCTCCTTCACTCACCATCACCCTTCATCCTCCTTCACTCACCATCACCCTTCATCCTCCTTCACTCACCATAACCCTTCATCCTCCTTCACTCACCATCACCCTTCATCCTCCTTCACTCACCATCACCCTTCATCCTCCTTCACTCTCCATCACCCTTCATCCTCCTTCACTCACCATCACCCTTCATCCTCCTTCACTCACCATCACCCTTCATCCTCCTTCACTCTCCATCACCCTTCATCCTCCTTCACTCACCATCACCCTTCATCCTCCTTCACTCACCATCACCCTTCATCCTCCTTCACTCACCATCACCCTTCATCCTCCTTCACTCACCATCACCCTTCATCCTCCTTCACTCTCCATCACCCTTCATCCTCCTTCACTCACCATCACCCTTCATCCTCCTTCACTCACCATCACCCTTCATCCTCCTTCACTCACCATCACCCTTCATCCTCCTTCACTCACCATCACCCTTCATCCTCCTTCACTCACCATCACCCTTCATCCTCCTTCACTCACCATCACCCTTCATCCTCCTTCACTCACCATCACCCATCATCCTCCTTCACTCACCATCACCCTTCATCCTCCTTCACTCTCCATCACCCTTCATCCTCCTTCACTCACCATCACCCTTCATCCTCCTTCACTCACCATCACCCTTCATCCTCCTTCACTCACCATCACCCTTCATCCTCCTTCACTCTCCATCACCCTTCATCCTCCTTCACTCACCATCACCCTTCATCCTCCTTCACTCACCATCACCCTTCATCCTCCTTCACTCACCATCACCCTTCATCTAATGCAGGAAAACGGTCACAGGTACGTAACAGTGAGGAAGAATGAGTCACAATACCGAAGCCAGAACAATTCTCAGGTCACTGCTGAGAGAGAGCGGAGAAGACCAAAAGAAAAGTCAGGCTGTGTGTGTGTGTGTATTTGGTGGACTGCGGAGGAAGTAACTTAAATATTGATTTCTTTTACCGTAGACTTTCACCATCTAGGCGTTGGAGACGGCATTTAACTATGGCATCAAAGAGGAGCACTTAATTGTTGATCTTCATCAAGTGAGAAGTCCTCTTGAAAGAACAACAATCAGAGGGTCACACTATCAATGTTCCACTTGATTCTACTCCTACACTCAGACTGCACCTTGATACTCTCAAACATCTGTATAAGACGGAGCGCATTAGTGTGACTTTACCAGCAAATTGCGCAGCATGTGTACGTAGGTTTTCCTGCCTGACATAGACAGAAACTTACTAGAGGAGCAGCAGTATTGACAGCAGAACAAATTAATGTCTTAGATATATCTTACAAATTCGAAAAGAACCCAGAGTCTGAAGGTTGGAGGCATCATTGACAATTTTATTTATAACCAAAAGAGAGGAACCTCTCTGCCATAACTTTAAAGTTACCAACAGCTTCTCATTTGAGAGTAGAATGAACCCGACATCTTTCAAATGGACAAACGTCGTCCTTACTCTTATGAAGAGAAATGTGCAAAAATTACTATCGTTTTATAGATCGGATCTTAAAGACTATTAGCATAAACAGTGTACTTGGTCTGCAAACACAGTCTCACTCATCTCCAGTCCTCCCTGTCAGGCAAGTAGCCACCCCGACACTTTATTGATGCTGTAATTCTGGAGTCATCCCTGGATACAGGTATGTGGACAAAGATGCATACATAGAAGACGGGACCAGACGGTAGGACACATGGATGAGACGTTGATACATAACGAGGAGCTTAAGACCAACGGTGAATGAGCTCACAGCACCAGTGCAATAGTGGAGCTCACAACACCAGTGCAATAGTGGAGCTCACAACACCAGTACAATAGTGGAGATCACAGCACCAGTGCATTAGTGGAGATCACAACACCAGTGCAATAGTGGAGCTCACAGCACCAGTGCAATAGTGGAGCTCACAGCACCAGTGCAATAGTGGAGCTCACAGCACCAGTGCAATAGTGGAGCTCACAGCACCAGTGCAATAGTGGAGATCACAACACCAGTGCAATAGTGGAGATCACAGCACCAGTGCAATAGTGGAGATCACAACACCAGTGCAATAGTGAAGCTCACAACACCAGTGCAATAGTGGAGATCACAACACCAGTGCAATAGTGAAGCTCACAGCACCAGTGCAATAGTGGAGCTCACAACACCAGTGCAATAGTGGAGCTCACAGCACCAGTGCAATAGTGGAGCTCACAACACCAGTGCAATAGTGGACCTCACAACACCAGTTTAATAGTGGAGCTCACAACACCAGTGAAATAGTGGAGCTCACAACACCAGTGCAATAGTGGAGATCACAACACCAGTGCAATAGTGGAGTTCACAACACCAGTGCAATATTGGAGCTCACAACACCATTAGAATAGTGAAGCTCACAACACCAGTAGAATAGTGAAGCTCACAACACCAGTGAAATAGTGAAGCTCACAACACCAGTTTAATAGTGGAGCTCACAACCCCAGCTTAATAGTGGAGCTCACAACACCAGTTTAATAGTGGAGCTCACAACACCAGTTTAATAGTGGAGCTCAAAACACCAGTTTAATAGTGGAGCTCACAACACCAGTTTAATAGTGGAGCTCAAAACACCAGTTTAATAGTGGAGCTCACAACACCAGTTTAATAGTGGAGCTCACAACACCAGTTTAATAGTGGAGCTCACAACACCAGTTTAATAGTGGAGCTCACAACACCAGTTTAATAGTGGAGCTCAAAACACCAGTTTAATAGTGGAGCTCACAACACCAGTTTAATAGTGGAGCTCACAACACCGTTTAATAGTGGAGCTCACAACACCAGTTTAATAGTGGAGCTCACAACACCAGTTTAATAGTGGAGCTCAAAACACCAGTTTAATAGTGGAGCTCACAACACCAGTTTAATAGTGGAGCTCACAACACCAGTTTAATAGTGGAGCTCAAAACACCAGTTTAATAGTGGAGCTCACAACACCAGTTTAATAGTGGAGCTCACAACACCAGTTTAATAGTGGATCTCACAACACCAGTTTAATAGTGGAGCTCACAACACCAGTTTAATAGTGGAGCTCACAACACCAGTTTAATAGTGGAGCTCACAACACCAGTTTAATAGTGGAGCTCACAACACCAGTTTAATAGTGGAGCTCACAACACCCACTCCCTCATCCACCCTCTCCCACCCTCCCACCTCCTCTCCCACCCTCCCTCTCCCTCTCACCTCCTCTCCCACCCTCCCTCTCCCTCTCACCTCCTCTCTCACCCTCCCTCTCCCTCTCACCTCTTCCACCCACCCTCTCCCTCTCACCTCCTCTCCTACCCTCCCTCTCCCTCTCACTTCCTCTCCCACCCTCCCTCTCCCTCTCACCTCTTCTCCCACCCTCCCTCTCCCTCTCACCTCCTCTCCCACCCTCCTTCTCCCTCTCACCTCCTTTCCCACCCTCCATCTCCCTTTCACCTCCTCTCCTACCCTCCCTCTCCCTCTCACCTTCTCTCCTACCCTCCCTCTCCCTTTCATCTCTCCCACTCGCTCGCTCCTTCTCACCTCCTGTCCTACCCCCCTCTCAGACTCACCTCCCCTCCCACCCTCCCTCTCCCTCTCACCTCCTCTCCCACCCTCCCTCTCCCTCTCCCACCTCCCTCCCACTCCCCTCTCCCACTCACCTCCCCTCCACCTCTCCCTCTCACCTCCTCTCAACCTCATTCTCCCTCTCACCTCCTCTCCCACCCTCCCTCTCCCTCTCTCCCCACCTCCTCTCCCACCCTCCCTCCCCTCCCCTCACCTCCTCCCTCTCCCTCTCCCTCTCACCTCCTCCCTCCAACCCTCATTCTCCTCTCACCTCCTCTCCCACCTCCCTTTCCTCTCACCTCCTGTCCCACTCTCCCTCTCCCACACACCTCCCCACCCACTCTCCCTTTCCCTCCTCACCTCCTCTCCCTCTCACCTCCTCTCCAACCCTCATTCTCCTTCTCACCTCCTCTCCCACCCTCCCTCTCCCCTCACCCTCCCCTCCCACCTCTCCCTCCCTCTCACCTCCTCTCCCTCTCACCTCCTCTCCAACCCTCATTCTCCTTCTCACCTCCTCCTCCTCTCCCTCTCACCTCCCCTCCCACTCTCCCTCTCCCTCTCACCTCCTTTCCCACTCACCTTCCCTCCCACTCTCCTTCTCCCACTCACCTCCTCTCCCACCCTCCCTCTCCCACTCACCTCCCCTCCCATTCTCCCTCTCACCCCTCTTACCCACTCACCTTCCTCCCACTCCTCCCTCCCACTCACCTCCTCTCCCACCCTCCCTCTCCCACTCCACCTCCCTCCCACTCTCCCTCTCACCTCCTTTCCCCCTCACCTTCCTCCCACTCCTTCTCCCACTCCACCTCCTCTCCCACCCTCCCTCTCCCACTCACCTCCCCTCCTCTCCCTCTCCTCCCTCTCCTTCCTCTCCCTCCCCTCCCTCCCCATCTCCTCCCACTCTCCCTCTCCCTCTCACCACCTCTCCCACCTCCTCCCTCCCACTACCCTCCTCCCACTCCCTCCTCCCTCCCCTCACCTCCCTCCTCCCTCCCTCCTCTCCCACTCCCCTCCCCTCCCACTCTCCCTCTCCCTCTCACCTCCTCTCCCACTCCCTCCCTCTCCCCTCCCCTCCCTCCCTCCTCCTCCCCTCCCTCACCTCCTCCTCCCACTCCTCCCTCTCTCCTCCCCTCCCACCTCTCCCTCTCCCCTCACCTCCTCTCCCACCTCTCCCTCCTCCCTCTCCTCCTCTCCACTCTCCATCTCCCATCCCCTCCCCTCCCTCCCCTCCCTCCCTCTCACCTCTCTCCCCTCCTCCTCTCCCTCTCCTCCCTCCCTCCTCCCCTCCCCTCTCTCCTCCACCTCCTCTCCCTCCTCCCTCCTCCTCCTCACCTCCTCTCCCACCCTCCTCCCTCCTCCTCCCCCTCCCCTCCCACTCTCCTCCCCTCCCACTCCTCCCTCCCTCTCCTCCCTCCCTCCCAATCCTCCTCCCTCTCCCACCTCCTCCCTCCCACCTCCTCCCCTCCCTCCTCTCCCTCTCCCTCCCTCACCTCCTCCTCCACTCCCCTCCCTCCCTCTCACCTCCTCTCCCACCTCTCCTCCCTCCCACCCCTCCTCCCTCCCCTCCTCTCCCCTCCCTCCACCTCCTCTCCCACTCCTCTCCTCTCACCTCCTCTCCCTCCCTCCTCCCTCCCACCTCCCTCCTCCCTCTCCCCTCCCTCCCTCTCACCCTCCTCCCTCCTCCTCCCTCTCCCTCCTCTCCTCTCTCCCTCCTCCCTCTCCTCCTCCCCTCCCACTCTCCTCTCCCACTCACCTCCCTCCCACTCTCCTCCTCCTCCCACTCCCTCCCCTCCCACTCTCCCCTCCCTCCCTCACCTCCTCTCCCACTCCCTCCCTCTCCTCCCTCCTCCCTCCCACTCCTCCCTCCCTCACCTCCCTCCTCACACTCCTCTCCCTCTCCACCTCCTCTCCCACCTCCTCCTCTCCCTCTCACTTCCTCTCCCACTCTCCCTCTCCCCTCTCACTCTCCCTCTCCCACTCTCTCCTCTCCCCTCCCTCCCACTCTCCCTCTCCCACTCACCTCTCCCACTCTCCCTCTCCCACTCCCCTCCTCTCCCACTCTCCCTCTCCCACTCACCTCCCTCCCACTCTCCCCTCCCCTCCCCTCCCACTCTCCCTCTCACTCTCCCCTCCCCTCCTCTCCCACTCTCCCTCCTCACCTCCCCTCCCACTCTCCCTCTCCCACTCACCTCCCCTCCCACTCTCCCTCTCCCACTCACCTCCCCTCCCACTCTCCCTCTCCCACTCACCTCCCCTCCCACTCTCCCTCTCCCACTCACCTCCCCTCCCACTCTCCATCTCCCACTCCCCTCCCCTCCCACTCTCCCTCTCCCACTCACCTCCCCCTCTCCCACTCTCCCTCTCCCACTCACCTCCACTCCCACTCTCCCTCTCCCACTCACCTCCTCTCCCACTCTCCCTCTCCCACTCCCCTCCCCTCCCACTCTCCCTCTCCCACTCACCTCCCCTCCCACTCTCCCTCTCCCACTCACCTCCCCTCCCACTCTCCCTCTCCCACTCACCTCCCCTCCCACTCTCCCTCTCCCACTCACCTCCTCTCCCACTCTCCCTCTCCCACTCACCTCCCCTCCCACTCTCCCTCTCCCTCTCACCTCCTCTCCCACTCTCCCTCTCCCACTCACCTCCTCTCCCACTCTCCCTCTCCCACTCACCTCCCCTCCCACTCTCCCTCTCCCACTCACCTCCCCTCCCACTCTCCCTCTCCCACTCCCCTCCCCTCCCACTCTCCCTCTCCCACTCACCTCCTCTCCCACTCTCCCTCTCCCACTCACCTCCCCTCCCACTCTCCCTCTCCCACTCACCTCCCCTCCCACTCTCCCTCTCCCACTCCCCTCCCCTCCCACTCTCCCTCTCCCACTCACCTCCTCTCCCACTCTCCCTCTCCCTCTCACCTCCTCTCCCACTCTCCCTCTCCCACTCACCTCCCCTCCCACTCTCCCTCTCCCACTCACCTCCTCTCCCACTCTCCCTCTCCCACTCACCTCCTCTCCCACTCTCCCTCTCCCTCTCACCTCCTCTCCCACTCTCCCTCTCCCACTCACCTCCCCTCCCACTCTCCCTCTCCCACTCACCTCCTCTCCCACTCTCCCTCTCCCACTCACCTCCACTCCCACTCTCCCTCTCCCACTCACCTCCTCTCCCACTCACCTCCTCTCCCACTCCCCTCCCCTCCCACTCTCCCTCTCCCACTCACCTCCTCTCCCACTCTCCCTCTCCCACTCACCTCCCCTCCCACTCTCCCTCTCCCACTCACCTCCCCTCCCACTCTCCCTCTCCCACTCCCCTCCCCTCCCACACTCCCTCTCCCACTCACCTCCGCTCCCACTCTCCCTCTCCCACTCACCTCCCCTCCCACTCTCCCTCTCCCACTCACCTCCCCTCCCACTCTCCCTCTCCCACTCACCTCCTCTCCCACTCTCCCTCTCCCACTCACCTCCCCTCCCACTCTCCCTCTCCCACTCACCTCCCCTCCCACTCTCCCTCTCCCACTCACCTCCCCTCCCACTCTCCCTCTCCCACTCCCCTCCCCTCCCACTCTCCCTCTCCCACTCACCTCCTCTCCCACTCTCCCTCTCCCACTCACCTCCCCTCCCACTCTCCCTCTCCCACTCACCTCCCCTCCCACTCTCCCTCTCCCACTCCCCTCCCCTCCCACTCTCCCTCTCCCACTCACCTCCCCTCCCACTCTCCCTCTCCCACTCACCTCCCCTCCCACTCTCCCTCTCCCACTCACCTCCCCTCCCACTCTCCCTCTCCCACTCACCTCCTCTCCCACTCTCCCTCTCCCACTCACCTCCCCTCCCACTCTCCCTCTCCCTCTCACCTCCTCTCCCACTCTCCCTCTCCCACTCACCTCCACTCCCACTCTCCATCTCCCACTCACCTCCCCTCCCACTCTCCCTCTCCCACTCACCTCCCCACCCACTCTCCCTCTCCCACTCCCCTCCCCTCCCACTCTCCCTCTCCCACTCACCTCCTCTCCCACTCTCCCTCTCCCACTCCCCTCCCCTCCCACTCTCCCTCTCCCACTCACCTCCTCTCCCACTCTCCCTCTCCCACTCCCCTCCCCTCCCACTCTCCCTCTCCCTCTCACCTCCTCTCCCACTCTCCCTCTCCCTCTCACCTCCTCTCCCACTCTCCCTCTCCCACTCCCCTCCCCTCCCACTCTCCCTCTCCCTCTCACCTCCTCTCCCACTCTCCCTCTCCCACTCACCTCCTCTCCCACTCTCCCTCTCCCTCTCACCTCCTCTCCCACTCTCCCTCTCCCACTCACCTCCCCTCCCACTCTCCCTCTCCCACTCACCTCCTCTCCCACTCTCCCTCTCCCACTCACCTCCTCTCCCACTCTCCCTCTCCCACTCACCTCCTCTCCCACTCACCTCCTCTCCCACTCACCTCCTCTCCCACTCTCCCTCTCCCACTCACCTCCTCTCCCACTAACTCAAACAATCACATAAAGAACACATTATTCACTCTAATATTGATCGTAATTCAACTCTCATTAAACTTACTAAACTTCCGACAAATTACAATTTTCTCCCCAAAATAAACCCGGGGAGTAACGTATTGATCTCATTAACCGTGGATAATTAACCCGGGGAGATGAATTAACTCAATTAACGGGGAATAATTGACGAGAGGAGACGTGTTAACTCCCATAGTCTCGGATAATTAACTAGGGGAGATGAAATAACCCCATTAAGAGGGAATAATTAACTAGGGGAGATGAAATAACCCCATTAACAGGGAATAATTAACTAGGGGAGATGAATGAATTAACCTTCTTAACGGGGAATAATTGACAAGGGAAGAGGAATTAATCTCATTAAAAGGGAACAATTAACCAGGGATGATTATCCTTAGCCGAGAATAATTGTATAGGGGATTAATTAACCTCATTAACCGGGAATAATTGACCAGAGCAGATGAATTAGCCCCATTAACTGGAAACAATTAACCAGGTTAGAATAATTAACCAGCCTTTCCTGTATCGCATTCCAGGCCCTTCACACACTCTCCTTCTCTAAATCCACAGCTCGTTCTGCCATACTCGGTGCTTCCAGCCCGTCCTCTTGGTAGCCACTCTTCCCGTCCTCTTTGTACCCACTCTTTCCTTCGCTTTACCCTTCGTGTTCATACTTGCTGTAGAGAAGAACTGGGTGTGTTGTCTAGTGTTTCAGAGTAAACACTTCGTCTGGACATCCCATCTAGGCTTCCTAAAGTCTTTGATGTTTAGGTGCCTTCTCTTGGTGCTTTTTCTAGGTACCTTTCCTAGGTAACTTTTCTAGACATTCCCTAGGTGCCTTCTCTAGGTAACTTTTCTAGACATTCCCTAGGTGCCTTTTCTAGGTACCTTCTCTAGAAATTCCCGAGGTGCCTTCTCTAGGTGCTTTCTCTTGGTGTCTTTTCTAGGTGCCTTCTCTAAGTACCTTTTCTAGGTGGCTTCTCTATTTGCCTTCTCTAGGTACCTTCTCTAGGTGCCTTCTACAGGTACCTTTACTAGGTGCCTTCTCTAAGTGTCTTTTCTAGGTGCCTTCTCTAGGTATCTTCTCTAGGTGCCTTCTCTAGGTGCCTTTTCTAAGTACCTTCAATAGGTGACTTCTCTAGGTACCTTCTCTAATTACCTTCCCTAATCACCTTTCCTAGGTACCTTCTCTAGGTGTCTTCTGTGCCTTCTATTGGTACCTTTTTCTGCACACGTAATTATTACCCTACAATTCTTTGACACTTCACGTATTGTCCACACTGTCGAGTGCACGGTGCGAAATGCGGTCTTCCTTGCCCTTCCCCGATCTTCACGACTTTGCATTTGGCGGGGTTAAGCTCAAGAAGCCAGTTGCTGGACAATGTTTGTAGCCTGTCCAGGTCTCTTTGTAGTCCTACCTGATTCTTGACCGATTTGATTCTCCTCATTAACTTCACATTATCTGTAAACAAGGACACTTCTGAGTCTATCCCTTCCGTTATGTCGTTCACATATACGAAAAACAGCACAGGTCCTAGGACTGACCCCTGTGGAATCCCGCTTGTCACAGGCGCCCACTCTGACACCTCGTCACGTACTATGACTCGTTGTTGCCTCCTTGTCAGGTATTCTCTAATCCATTGCAGTGCCTTTCCTGTTATGTGTGCCTGATCCTCTAGTTTTTGCATTAACCTCTTGTGAGGAACTGTGTCGAAGGCCTTCTTGCAGTCCAAGAAAATGCAGTCTATCCACCCCTCTCTCTCTTGTCTTACTTCTGTCACCTTGTCATAAAACTCCAGTAGGTTTGTGACACAGGATTTTCCTTCCCTGAGACCGTGCTGGTTGTCGATTATACGCTTATTTCTTTCCAGGTGCTCCACCACTCTCCTCCTGATGATTTTCTCCATGACTTGTGTGTGTGTGTGTGTGTGTGTGTGTGTGTGTGTGTGTGTGTGTGTGTGTGTGTATGTGTGTGTGTGTGTGTGTGTGTGTGTGTGTGTGTGTGTGTGTGTGTGTACCAGTTTCCAGAGAGAAACGTTACCGAGACGCTTCGCTAGAGGGCGAGTAGTCTCGGTAAAGTTTCTCTGAAAATTTCATCGATCGTTTTCATTTCCCGTTATTCCACTATCCATCTCCATCCGATTATTATTATTCCTTCCCTCGAACACTCTTTCTTGCCACCTTTCCCCCACCTGCAGAAAATTTCGCCCACTTTTTCTCCACACATGGGAAAGAACTATGCATGCTTCTCCTTTCTCGTATCTTCCCTTCCGTCATCCAGTCAGTGAACAAATATAAACTACCATTCCAGCACTCTCCGCCCTTCCTTACCATCTCAACATTTCAGTATCACTTTCAACAATTCCCACTTGCTTTCGCTCCCCTGTCGTCCCACTTACTGTCTCCCCCTTCCCCCTCACTTCCTCCGTACTTCCGGCCCATCCCTCCTCGCAAATCTCAAATCCCTGCCGGATGCACTAGATTCCTCCCACAGCTTTAAATTCAACATTGAATTGTGAGGATAAGAAAGACACTCGCTGCTGAATATGCTCTTACCAGGACGACGTTTCGCTCGAGTTTTAACCACGTCGTCAGAGCGAAACATTGTTCCCGACACGCTATCCTGGGGACGGGGAGTCAGTCACTCGTATTCGCCCTGTATTCAACATTGTCTCAAGATATTCTCTCCATCTTCCCTAATTCCCCTACCTAATTATCCACCATCTCCAGACCTTATTCTTAATTGCCCACTTTATCTCCTCTCTACGTTTTCTCATTTTTATTATTAATCTCTAAAAAATATTTTTCTTTTATCCTCTGGAGAAATCATTGATAATTCCTCAGCCATTTTTCATTTCCACTTCACCTGCACCCGTCCATTTATCGGATGTCTATCTATATCTATCTGTATATCTATATATATCTATATATATATATATATATATATATATATATATATATATATATATATATATATATATATATATATCTCTCTGTATATCAGTATATGTGTGTGTGTGTGTGTGTGTGTGTGTGTGTGTGTGTGTGTGTGTGTGTGTGTGTGTGTGTGTGTGTATACACAATCACTCGCACACTCACACAGTGTCTCATTCTTTCACACTCTCACAGTTACTCTCTCACACTTCTGCAGTGGGTCTCTCTCTCTCTATCTCTAAACCATCCATATCTCCACAACATCGCTTACTGTAGCCTATCTCTCCACTTCTCTTCTCCCATCTTTCTCCAACATTACCTTTATCCTACTCCCTTCCCATCACCCCTCCCTCACCTCCTCTCCCGCCTGCAAAAAGTCGATGCACTTGATAAGAGGAAGAAGAGGATAAAAAAGACTGGCAGGGTTAATACTGTAAGATCAAAGACTTGAGGCCAAATAGCTTTCTTCTTTGGTGAATCTCTCGCCAAATGTGAGATAGCTTTTATATCTCTCGATGTGTGAGATAGTCAGTACCAGGAGCTGTAGGATAGAAAGTGAGACGAGGAAGGAGTGGAGATGGAAATGGAGGGTGATAAGAAAGGAGAAACAGAAACAAAAGAAGGCGAGAAAAAGAATAAAAAGGGAGAGAAAAAAAAGGATGAGAACGGAGAAAAGTAATGATGAAAAAAAGAGGTGGAGAGGAAGAAAAGGATATAGAAGGGAAAAGAGGAAGAAGAAAAATAGCAAAGTGTAAGAAACACAACAGTCAACAATTTAAGGTAAGAAACACAACAGTCAACAGTGTAAGGTAAGCAACACAACAGTCAACAATTTAAGGTAAGCAACACAACAGTCAACAATTTAAGGTAAGCAACACAACAGTCAACAATTTAAGGTAAGAAACACAACAGTCAACAGTGTAAGGTAAGCAACACAACAGTCAACAATTTAAGGTAAGCAACACAACAGTCAACAATTTAAGGTAAGAAACACAACAGTCAACAGTGTAAGGTAAGCAACACAACAGTCAACAATTTAAGGTAAGCAACACAACAGTCAACAATTTAAGGTAAGCAACACAACAGTCAACAGTGTAAGGTAAGCAACACAACAGTCAACAGTGTAAGGTAAGCAACACAACAGTCAACAGTGTAAGGTAAGCAACACAACAGTCAACAATGTAAGGTAAGCAACACAACAGTCAACAATTTAAGGTAAGCAACACAACAGTCAACAATTTAAGGTAAGCAACACAACAGTCAACAGTGTAAGGTAAGCAACACAACAGTCAACAGTGTAAGGTAAGCAACACAACAGTCAACAGTGTAAGGTAAGCAACACAACAGTCAACAGTGTAAGGTAAGCAACACAACAGTCAACATTGTAAGGTATGCAATACAACAGTCAACAGTGTAAGGTAAGCAACACAACAGTCAACAGTGTAAGGTAAGCAACACAACGGTCAACAGTGTAAGGTAAGCAACACAACAGTCAACAGTGTAAGGTAAGCAACACAACAGTTAACAGTGTAAGGTAAGCAACACAACAGTCGACAGTGTAAGGTAAGCAACACAACAGTCAACAGTGTAAGGTAAGCAACACAACAGTCAACAGTGTAAGGTAAGCAACACAACAGTCAACAGTGTAAGGTAAGCAACACAACAGTCGACAGTGTAAGGTAAGCAACACAACAGTCAACAGTGTAAGGTAAGCAACACAAGAGTCAACAGTGTAAGGTAAGCAACACAACAGTCAACAGTGTAAGGTAAGCAACACAACAGTCAACAGTGTAAGGTAAGCAACACAACAGTCGACAGTGTAAGGTAAGCAACACAACAGTCAACAGTGTAAGGTAAGCAACACAACAGTCAACAGTGTAAGGTAAGCAACACAACGGTCAACAGTGTAAGGTAAGCAACACAACAGTCAACAGTGTAAGGTAAGCAACACAACAGTCAACAGTGTAAGGTAAGCAACACAACAGTCAACAGTGTAAGGTAAGCAACACAACGGTCAACAGTGTAAGGTAAGCAACACAACAGTCAACAGTGTAAGGTAAGCAACACAACAGTCAACAGTGTAAGGTAAGCAACACAACAGTCAACAGTGTAAGGTAAGCAACACAACAGTTAACAGTGTAAGGTAAGCAACACAACAGTCGACAGTGTAAGGTAAGCAACACAACAGTCGACAGTGTAAGGTAAGCAACACAACAGTCGACAGTGTAAGGTAAGCAACACAACAGTCGACAGTGTAAGGTAAGCAACACAACAGTCAACAGTGTAAGGTAAGCAACACAACAGTCAACAGTGTAAGGTAAGCAACACAACAGTCAACAGTGTAAGGTAAGCAACACAACAGTCAACAGTGTAAGGTAAGCAACACAACAGTCAACAGTGTAAGGTAAGCAACACAACAGTCAACAGTGTAAGGTAAGCAACACAACAGTTAACAGTGTAAGGTAAGCAACACAACAGTCGACAGTGTAAGGTAAGCAACACAGCAGTCGACAGTGTAAGGTAAGCAACACAACAGTCAACAGTGTAAGGTAAGCAACACAACAGTCAACAGTGTAAGGTAAGCAACACAACAGTTAACAGTGTAAGGTAAGCAACACAACAGTCGACAGTGTAAGGTAAGCAACACAACAGTCGACAGTGTAAGGTAAGCAACACAACAGTCAACAGTGTAAGGTAAGCAACACAACAGTCAACAGTGTAAGGTAAGCAACACAACAGTCAACAGTGTAAGGTAAGCAACACAACAGTCAACAATGTAAGGTAAACAACACAACAGTCAACAGTGTAAGGTAAGCAACACAACAGTCGACAGTGTAAGGTAAGCAACACAACAGTCGACAGTGTAAGGTAAGCAACACAACAGTCAACAGTGTAAGGTAAGCAACACAACAGTCAACAGTGTAAGGTAAGCAACACAACAGTCGACAGTGTAAGGTAAGCAACACAACAGTCGACAGTGTAAGGTAAGCAACACAACAGTCAACAGTGTAAGGTAAGCAACACAACAGTCAACAGTGTAAGGTAAGCAACACAACAGTCGACAGTGTAAGGTAAGCAACACAACAGTCGACAGTGTAAGGTAAGCAACACAACAGTCGACAGTGTAAGGTAAGCAACACAACAGTCGACAGTGTAAGGTAAGCAACACAACAGTCGACAGTGTAAGGTAAGCAACACAACAGTCGACAGTGTAAGGTAAGCAACACAACAGTCGACAGTGTAAGGAAAGCAACACAACAGTCGACAGTGTAAGGTAAGCAACACAACAGTCGACAGTGTAAGGTAAGCAACACAACAGTCGACAGTGTAAGGTAAGCAACACAACAGTCGACAGTGTAAGGTAAGCAACACAACATACAGGCCACACAAGAATGAAGGTGTCCTGGGCACGGGAGAGACGACAGCTTCTTCCTCTGACCAGCATAGGAAAACCGCACAACCAGATTAAACCCTGCCAGAGGTGCCCCCCTCCCATCATCCTTACCCCTTGCCAGAAGACCCCCCCTCTCTCATCCCTACCGCTTGCCAGAGGTGCCCTCCCCTAACCCCAACCCTTTGCCAGAGGCGCCCTCCCTCTCTCACCCCTACCCCGCTGGAATGGGAACCAGACCTCCGCGAGCAACGGCACGCACCAAGAATCGTCAATAGGAATCCCTGAGTTGGAATTCAGGAAGGAGTTCAAGAGGAAGAGGACGAAGATGAGGAGTAGGCCCATCTTCGTCCAACGACAGAGACGAAGCAGGGACCTGATCAAGAAGAAGAAGACGGAGAAGGACCAAGATGGGGCGTCTGCCACATCTTGGTCCAGTGAGAAGGAAGAAGGGAAATGTTAAGGAGACGTAAGATTCTCAAGACCCGTAAAAAAATCAGTGAACATTTTCTTCGAAGTAATTTTTGAGTTTCTCGCCTTAAAAATCTAAATGCTATATTATATATAATTAAAATTACGAATTAAAATGTTGATTTTTAATTCTAGTGTCAGTAGATCTGGCAGGTCCAGCAGGTCCAACAGGTTCAGCAGGTCTTGCAGGTCCACCAGGTTCAGCAGGTCCAGCAGGTCTAGCAGGTCTAGCAGGTTCAGCAGGTCCAACAGGTTCAGCAGGTCTTGCAGGTCCAGCAGGTTCAGCAGGTCCAGCAGGTCTAGCAGGTCTTGCAGGTTCAGTAGGTCCAGCAGGTCCAGCAGGTCCAGCAGGTCTAGCATGTTCAGCAGGTCTAGCAGGTCTAGCAGGTCTACCAGGTTCAGCAGGTCCAGCAGGTCTAGCAGGTCTTGCAGGTTCAGTAGGTCCAGCCTTATAAGGAACCTAAATATGCGTTTCAAACAGGGAAGGCGAAACACTATACACCTTTATATATACATATATTATATATATATATATATATATATATATATATATATATATATATATATATATATATATATATATATATATATATATATATATATATATATATATATATATATATATATATATATATATATATATATATATATATATATATATAAACACAAGCATGTAGGAAGTTTATATATAAACATTGAGAATTTACACAAAAAATAAGGACTGACAGGTTATCTTGCTAAGGGTAAGAAAGTGTTGTCGGTGACGCAGACTGATACTGCCAGATATCGGAAGGTGGCCTCCCCAACCCCCCCCCCAACCCCCCCCCCCCCCACCCCCAACCCCCACCACCACCCCCCACCACCACCCCCCACCCCCCAAAAAATACCGAAGGGTTAGCGGCGAAAATATGAACAGATACTTTTATTGTTATTAAAAAAAACACATCATTTTTCACAGTCAATAACCAGGTTTCCGGTCAGTTGTGTCATGGAGAAGAGAAGAATGTCCCTTTCAATTCATCATCCAGCGGTACCTGTGGTTGATGTACATACCTGGAGTGTACCTGAAGGGTATTAAGGGTGTGAACGCCCCTGTGTAGTAGAGTGTAGTAGTGTAGTAGTGTAGTAGTGTAGTAGAGTGTAGTAGAGTGTAGTAGTGTAGTAGAGTGTAGTAGTGTAGTAGTGTAGTAGAATGTAGTAGTGTAGTAGAGTGTAGTAGAGTGTAGTAGTGTAGTAGTGTAGTAGTGTAGTAGTGTAGTAGAGTGTAGTAGAGTGTAGTAGTGTAGTAGAGTGTAGTAGTGTAGTAGTGTAGTAGTGTAGTAGTGTAGTAGTGTAGTAGTGTAGTAGAGTGTAGTAGAGTGTAGTAGTGTAGTAGAGTGTAGTAGTGTAGTAGTGTAGTAGTGTAGTAGTGTAGTAGAGTGTAGTAGAGTGTAGTAGTGTAGTAGAGTGTAGTAGTGTAGTAGTGTAGTATAGTGTAGTAGTGTAGTAGAGTGTAGTAGAGTGTAGTAGTGTAGTAGTGTAGTAGTGTAGTAGTGTAGTAGAGTGTAGTAGAGTGTAGTAGTGTAGTAGAGTGTAGTAGTGTAGTAGAGTGTAGTAGAGTGTAGTAGTGTAGTAGAGTGTAGTAGTGTAGTAGTGTAGTAGAGTGTAGTAGAGTGTAGTAGTGTAGTAGAGTGTAGTAGTGTAGTAGAGTGTAGTAGAGTGTAGTAGTGTAGTAGAGTGTAGTAGTGTAGTAGTGTAGTAGAGCGTAGTAGTGTAGTAGAGTGTAGTAGTGTAGTAGTGTAGTAGAGTGTAGTAGTGTAGTAGTGTAGTAGAGTGTAGTACAGTGTAGTAGTGTAGTAGAGTGTAGTAGTGTAGTAGAGTGTAGTAGTGTAGTAGTGTAGTAGAGTGTAGTAGTGTAGTAGAGTGTAGTAGTGTAGTAGTGTAGTAGAGTGTAGTAGTGTAGTAGAGTGTAGTAGTGTAGTAGAGTGTAGTAGTGTAGTAGTGTAGTAGAGTGTAGTAGTGTAGTAGAGTGTAGTAGAGTGTAGTAGTGTAGTAGTGTAGTAGAGTGTAGTAGAGTGTAGTAGTGTAGTAGTGTAGTAGAGTGTAGTAGAGTGTAGTAGTGTAGTAGAGTGTAGTAGTGTAGTAGTGTAGTAGAGTGTAGTAGAGTGTAGTAGTGTAGTAGAGTGTAGTAGAGTGTAGTAGTGTAGTAGAGTGTAGTAGATTGTAGTAGTGTACTAGTGTAGTAGAGTATAGTAGTGTAGTAGTGTAGTAGAGTGTAGTAGTGTAGTAGAATGTAGTAGTGTAGTAGTGTAGTAGAGTGTAGTAGTGTAGTAGAGTGTAGTAGTGTAGTAGTGTAGTAGAGTGTAGTAGTGTAGTAGTGTAGTAGTGTAGAAGAGTGTAGTAGTGTAGTAGTGTAGTAGAGTGTAGTAGTGTAGTAGTGTAGTAGAGTGTAGTAGTGTAGTAGAGTGTAGTAGTGTAGAAGTGTAGTAGAGTGTAGTAGTGTAGTAGTGTAGTAGAGTGTAGTAGTGTAGTAGAGTGTAGTAGAGTGTAGTAGAGTGTAGTAGTGTAGTAGTGTAGTAGAGTGTAGTAGTGTAGGAGAGTGTAGTAGTGTAGTAGAGTGTAGTAGAGTGTAGTAGAGTGTAGTAGTGTAGTAGAGTGTAGTAGTGTAGTAGTGTAGTAGTGTAGTAGAGTGTAGTAGTGTAGTAGAGTGTAGTAGAGTGTAGTAGTGTAGTAGAGTGTAGTAGTGTAGTAGAGTGTAGTAGTGTAGTAGAGTGTAGTAGAGTGTAGTAGAGTGTAGTAGTGTAGTAGTGTAGTAGTGTAGTAGAGTGTAGTAGTGTAGCAGTGTAGTAGAGTGTAGTAGTGTAGTAGAGTGTAGTAGTGTAGTAGAGTGTAGTAGTGTAGTAGAGTGTAGTAGTGTAGTAGAGTGTAGTAGAGTGTAGTAGTGTAGTAGAGTGTAGTAGTGTAGTAGAGTGTAGTAGAGTGTAGTAGTGTAGTAGAGTGTAGTAGTGTAGTAGTGTAGTAGTGTAGTAGAGTGTAGTAGAGTGTAGTAGTGTAGTAGTGTAGTAGTGTAGTAGAGTGTAGTAGTGTAGTAGTGTAGTAGAGTGTAGTATTGTAGTAGTGTAGTAGAGTGTAGTAGTGTAGTAGAGTGTAGTAGAGTGTAGTAGTGTAGTAGAGTGTAGTAGTGTAGTAGAGTGTAGTAGTGTAGTAGAGTGTAGTAGTGTAGTAGAGTGTAGTAGAGTGTAGTAGAGTGTAGTAGTGTAGTAGAGTGTAGTATTGTAGTAGTGTAGTAGTGTAGTAGAGTGTAGTAGAGTGTAGTAGTGTAGTAGTGTAGTAGAGTGTAGTAGTGTAGTAGTGTAGTAGAGTGTAGTAGTGTAGTAGTGTAGTAGTGTAGTAGAGTGTAGTAGTGTAGTAGAGTGTAGTAGAGTGTAGTAGTGTTGTAGAGTGTAGTAGTGTAGTAGTGTAGTAGAGTGTAGTAGTGTAGTAGTGTAGTAGTGTAGTAGAGTGTAGTAGTGTAGTAGTGTAGTAGAGTGTAGTAGTGTAGTAGTGTAGTAGAGTGTAGTAATGTAGTAGAGTGTAGTAGAGTGTAGTAGTGTAGTAGAGTGTAGTAGTGTAGTAGAGTGTAGTAGAGTAGTAGAGTGTAGTAGAATGTAGTAGTGTAGTAGAGTGTAGTAGTGTAGTAGAGTGTAGTAGTGTAGTAGAGTGTAGTAGTGGAGTAGAGTGTAGTAGAGTGTAGTAGAGTGTAGTAGTGTAGTAGAGTGTAGTAGTGTAGTAAAGTGTAGAAGAGTGTAGTAGTGTAGTAGTGTAGTAGAGTGTAGTAGTGTAGTAGAGTGTAGTAGTGTAGTAGTGTAGTAGTGTAGTAGAGTGTAGTGTGGTGTAGTAGAGTACAGCAGAGTGTAGCAGGGTGTAGTAGGGTGTAGTAGAGTGTAGTAGGGTGTAGTAGAATGTAATAGAGTGTAGTAGGGTGTAGTAGAATGTAGTAGAGTGTAGTAGGGTGTAGTAGAATGTAGTAGAGTGTAGTAGGGTGTAGTAGAATGTAGTAGAGTGTAGTAGTGTAGTAGAGTGTAGTAGTGTAGTTGAGTGTAGTAGTGTAGTAGAGTGTAGTAGTGTAGTAGAGTGTAGTAGTGTAGTAGAGAGTAGTAGTGTAGTAGAGTGTAGTAGTGTAGTAGAGTGTAGTAGTGTAGTAGAGTGTAGTAGTGTAGTAGAGTGTAGTAGTGTAGTAGAGTGTAGTAGAGTGTAGTAGAGTGTAGTAGTGTAGTAGTGTAGTAGTGTAGTAGAGTGTAGTAGTGTAGTAGAGTGTAGTAGAGTGTAGTAGTGTAGTAGAGTGTAGTAGTGTAGTAGAGTGTAGTAGAGTGTAGTAGAGTGTAGTAGTGTAGTAGTGTAGTAGTGTAGTAGTGTAGTAGAGTGTAGTAGTGTAGTAGAGTGTAGTAGTGTAGTAGAGTGTAGTAGTGTAGTAGAGTGTAGTAGTGTAGTAGAGTGTAGTAGTGTAGTAGAGTGTAGTAGAGTGTAGTAGTGTAGTAGAGTGTAGTAGTGTAGTAGAGTGTAGTAGAGTGTAGTAGTGTAGTAGAGTGTAGTAGAGTGTAGTAGTGTAGTAGAGTGTAGTAGTGTAGTAGAGTGTAGTAGAGTGTAGTAGTGTAGTAGAGTGTAGTAGTGTAGTAGAGTGTAGTGGAGTGTAGTAGTGTAGTAGAGTGTAGTAGTGTAGTAGAGTGTAGTAGAGTGTAGTAGTGTAGTAGTGTAGTAGAGTGTAGTAGTGTAGTAGAGTGTAGTAGTGTAGTAGTGTATTAGAGTGTAGTAGTGTAGTAGAGTGTAGTAGAGTGTAGTAGTGTAGTAGTGTAGTAGAGTGTAGTAGAGTGTAGTAGTGTAGTAGTGTAGTAGAGTGTAGTAGAGTGTAGTAGAGTGTAGTAGTGTAGTAGAGTGTAGTAGAGTGTAGTAGTGTAGTAGTGTAGTAGAGTGTAGTAGTGTAGTAGAGTGTAGTAGAGTGTAGTAGTGTAGTAGTGTAGTAGAGTGTAGTAGTGTAGTAGAGTGTAGTAGTGTAGTAGAGTGTAGTAGTGTAGTAGAGTGTAGTAGTGTAGTAGTGTAGTAGAGTGTAGTAGTGTAGTAGAGAGTAGTAGTGTAGTACAGTGTAGTAGAGTGTAGTAGAGTGTAGTAGTGTAGTAGAGTGTAGTAGTGTAGTAGTGTAGTAGAGTGTAGTAGTGTAGTAGAGTGTAGTAGTGTAGTAGAGTGTAGTAGTGTAGTAGAGTGTAGTAGTGTAGTAGAGTGTAGTAGTGTAGTAGAGTGTAGTAGTGTAGTAGTGTAGTAGTGTAGTAGAGTGTAGTAGTGTAGTAGAGTGTAGTAGAGTGTAGTAGTGTAGTAGAGTGTAGTAGTGTAGTAGAGTGTAGTAGTGTAGTAGAGTGTAGTAGTGTAGTAGAGTGTAGTAGTGTAGTAGAGTGTAGTAGTGTAGTAGAGTGTAGTAGTGTAGTAGAGTGTAGTAGTATAGTAGAGTGTAGTAGTGTAGTAGAGTGTATTAGAGTGTAGTAGAGTTTAGTAGTGTAGGAGAGTGTAGTAGATTGTAGTAGAGTGTAGGAGAGTGTAGGAGAGTGTAGTAGTGTAGTAGAGTGTAGTAGAGTGTAGGAGAGTGTAGGAGAGTGTAGTAGAGTGTAGTAGTGTAGTAGAGTGTAGTAGAGTGTAGGAAAGCGCAGGAGAGTGTAGTAGTGTAGTAGAGTGTAGTAGTAGTGTAGTAGTGTAGTAGAGTGTAGTAGTGTAGTAGAGTTTAGTAGAGTGTAGTAGTGTAGTAGTGTAGTAGAGTGTAGTAGAGTGTAGTAGAGTGTAGTAGAGTGTAGTAGTGTAGTAAAGTGTAGTAGTGTATTAGAGTGTAGTAGAGTGTAGTAGTGTAGTAGTGTAGTAGTGTAGTAGTGTAGTAGAGTGTAGTAGTGTAGTAGAGTGTAGTAGAGTGTAGTAGTGTAGTAGTGTAGTAGAGTGTAGTAGTGTAGTAGAGTGTAGTAGTGTAGTAGAGTGTAGTAGTGTAGTAGAGTGTAGTAGTGTAGTAGAGTGTAGTAGCGTAGTAGTGTAGTAGAGTGTAGTAGAGTGTAGTAGTGTAGTAGAGTGTAGTAGTGTAGTAGAGTGTAGTAGTGTAGTAGAGTGTAGTAGTGTAGTAGAGTGTAGTAGTGTAGTAGAGTGTAGTAGAGTGTAGTAGAGTGTAGTAGTGTAGTAGAGTGTAGTAGTGTAGTAGAGTGTAGTAGTGTAGTAGAGTGTAGTAGAGTGTAGTAGAGTGTAGTAGTGTAGTAGAGTGTAGTAGAGTGTAGTAGTGTAGTAGAGTGTAGTAGAGTGTAGTAGTGTAGTAGAGTGTAGTAGTGTAGTAGAGTGTAGTAGTGTAGTAGTGTAGTAGAGTGTAAAAGTGTAGTAGTGTAGTAGAGTGTAGTAGTGTAGTAGTGTAGTAGAGTGTAGTAGTGTAGTAGTGTAGTAGAGTGTAGTAGTGTAGTAGTGTAGTAGTGTAGTAGTGTAGTAGTGTAGTAGAGTGTAGTAGTGTAGTAGTGTAGTAGAGTGTAGTAGTGTAGTAGAGTGTAGTAGTGTAGTAGTGTAGTAGAGTGTAGTAGTGTAGTAGTGTAGTAGTGTAGTAGTGTAGTAGTGTAGTAGAGTGTAGTAGTGTAGTAGTGTAGTAGAGTGTAGTAGTGTAGTAGAGTGTAGTAGAGTGTAGTAGTGTAGTAGTGTAGTAGAGTGTAGTAGTGTAGTAGAGTGTAGTAGTGTAGTAGAGTGTAGTAGTGTAGTAGAGTGTAGTAGTGTAGTAGTGTAGTAGAGTGTAGTAGTGTAGTAGTGTAGTAGTGTAGTAGTGTAGTAGTGTAGTAGTGTAGTAGAGTGTAGTAGTGTAGTAGTGTAGTAGTGTAGTAGAGTGTAGTAGTGTAGTAGTGTAGTAGTGTAGTAGTGTAGTAGAGTGTAGTAGTGTAGTAGTGTAGTAGAGTGTAGTAGTGTAGTAGAGTGTAGTAGAGTGTAGTAGTGTAGTAGAGTGTAGTAGTGTAGTAGAGTGTAGTAGTGTAGTAGAGTGTAGTAGTGTAGTAGTGTAGTAGTGTAGTAGTGTAGTAGAGTGTAGTAGTGTAGTAGTGTAGTAGTGTAGTAGAGTGTAGTAGTGTAGTAGTGTAGTAGAGTGTAGTAGTGTAGTAGAGTGTAGTAGTGTAGTAGTGTAGTAGTGTAGTAGAGTGTAGTAGTGTAGTAGTGTAGTAGATTGTAGTAGTGTAGTAGAGTGTAGTAGTGTAGTAGAGTGTAGTAGTGTAGTAGTGTAGTAGTGTAGTAGTGTAGTAGAGTGTAGTAGTGTAGTAGTGTAGTAGTGTAGTAGTGTAGTAGAGTGTAGTAGTGTAGTAGTGTAGTAGAGTGTAGTAGTGTAGTAGAGTGTAGTAGAGTGTAGTAGTGTAGTAGTGTAGTAGAGAGTAGTAGTGTAGTAGAGTGTAGTAGTGTAGTAGAGTGTAGTAGTGTAGTAGAGTGTAGTAGAGTGTAGTAGAGTGTAGTAGAGTGTAGTAGAGTGTAGTAGAGTGCAGTAATGTAGTAGAGTGTAGTAGTGTAGTAGAGTGTAGTAGTGTAGTAGAGTGTAGTAGTGTAGTAGAGTGTAGTAGTGTAGTAGAGTGTAGTAGTGTAGTAGTGTAGTAGTGTAGTAGAGTGTAGTAGTGTAGTAGAGTGTAGTAGTGTAGTAGAGTGTAGTAGTGTAGTAGAGTGTAGTAGTGTAGTTGTGTAGTAGAGTGTAGTAGTGTAGTAGTGTAGTAGTGTAGTAGTGTAGTAGTGTAGTAGAGTGTAGTAGTGTAGTAGAGTGTAGTAGTGTAGTAGTGTAGTAGTGTAGTAGTGTAGTAGAGTGTAGTAGTGTAGTAGTGTAGTAGAGTGTAGTAGTGTAGTAGTGTAGTAGTGTAGTAGTGTAGTAGTGTAGTAGAATGTAGTAGTGTAGTAGTGTAGTAGTGTAGTAGTGTAGTAGTGTAGTAGAGTGTAGTAGTGTAGTAGTGTAGTAGAGTGTAGTAGTGTAGTAGTGTAGTAGAGTGTAGTAGTGTAGTAGAGTGTAGTAGTGTAGTAGAGTGTAGTAGTGTAGTAGAGTGTAGTAGTGTAGTAGTGTAGTAGTGTAGTGTAGTGGACTAGAGTGTAGTAGAGTGTAGTGTAGTGGACTAGAGTGTAGTAGAGTGTAGTGTAGTGGACTAGAGTGTAGTAGAGTGTAGTGTAGTGGACTAGAGTGTAGTAGAGTGTAGTGTAGTGGACTAGAGTGTAGTAGAGTGTAGTGTAGTAGAGTGTAGTAATGTAGTAGAGTGTAGTTGTGTAGTAGAGTGTAGTAGTGTAGTAGAGTGTAGTAGTGTAGTAGAGTGTAGTAGTGTAGTAGAGTGTAGTAGTGTAGTAGAGTGTAGTAGTGTAGTAGTGTAGTAGAGTGTAGTAGTGTAGTAGAGTGTAGTAGTGTAGTAGAGTGTAGTAGTGTAGTAGTGTAGTAGAGTGTAGTAGTGTAGTAGTGTAGTAGTGTAGTAGTGTAGTAGTGTAGTAGAGTGTAGTAATGTAGTAGAGTGTAGTAGTGTAGTAGTGTAGTAGAGTGTAGTAGTGTAGTAGAGTGTAGTAGTGTAGTAGTGTAGTAGAGTGTAGTAGAGTGTAGTAGTGTAGTAGTGTAGTAGAGTGTAGTAGAGTGTAGTAGTGTAGTAGTGTAGAAGAGTGTAGTAGTGTAGTAGAGTGTAGTAGTGTAGTAGTGTAGTAGAGTGTAGTAGTGTAGTAGTGTAGTAGAGTGTAGTAGTGTAGTAGAGTGTAGTAGTGTAGTAGAGTGTAGTAGTGTAGTAGTGTAGTAGAGTGTAGTAGTGTAGTAGAGTGTAGTAGTGTAGTAGTGTAGTAGAGTGTAGTAGTGTAGTAGTGTAGTAGAGTGTAGTAGTGTAGTAGAGTGTAGTAGTGTAGTAGAGTGTAGTAGTGTAGTAGAGTGTAGTAGTGTAGTAGAGTGTAGTAGTGTAGTAGAGTGTAGTAGTGTAGTAGTGTAGTAGTGTAGTAGAGTGTAGTAGTGTAGTAGAGTGTAGTAGTGTAGTAGTGTAGTAGAGTGTAGTAGAGTGTAGTAGTGTAGTAGTGTAGTCGAGTGTAGTAGAGTGTAGTAGTGTAGTAGTGTAGTAGAGTGTAGTAGTGTAGTAGAGTGTAGTAGTGTAGTAGAGTGTAGTAGTGTAGTAGTGTAGTAGAGTGTAGTAGTGTAGTAGAGTGTAGTAGTGTAGTAGTGTAGTAGAGTGTAGTAGAGTGTAGTAGTGTAGTAGTGTAGTAGAGTGTAGTAGTGTAGTAGAGTGTAGTAGTGTAGTAGTGTAGTAGAGTGTAGTAGTGTAGTAGAGTGTAGTAGTGTAGTAGTGTAGTAGAGTGTAGTAGAGTGTAGTAGTGTAGTAGTGTAGTAGAGTGTAGTAGTGTAGTAGAGTGTAGTAGTGTAGTAGAGTGTAGTAGTGTAGTAGAGTGTAGTAGAGTGTAGTAGTGTAGTAGAGTGTAGTAGTGTAGTAGAGTGTAGTAGTGTAGTAGAGTGTAGTAGTGTAGTAGAGTGTAGTAGTGTAGTAGAGTGTAGTAGTGTAGTAGAGTGTGGCATGCAAAGAGTACGTAACCTTTATTCGGCGCATGGACACACCCTCATTTACAGGCTATCTCCCCCAACCAGCGAACCAGGTTGCTAAGAGTTGATGATGGGGCCCCATCGTTCAACTAGTGACCAGGTTCTAGCCAATAAGAAGGTGGGATTGACAATCGCAGAGGTTATGTGGATACCGCTCTCCTGTCTGCCCTTGTCATTCCCACTCTAGAGCTGGTTGAAGCACGGTCTGCTATCTTGTGGCTTCTATTTCTGCCTTGCTTACCGTGGAGTGCACTATATTTATCACTGTACATAGTGTACATATTGCTGTTATAATTGGTGAAGGATAATATAAGTCTAAACTTTTTCTACTGTGTTTATTTGCTCCCATTACACCTGGGATAACAGGCCATTTGAAATCCTAGGTTGTAATATGGGTAGCCTGTCCGAGAGCTGGACTTAGAGAAACGGTTGAGCTTAGGGTGAAGCTTGTAGCAGGAACATTGTGTAGCTTGCTGTTTCGCTTCGCTTTACAAATTTTGCGTGTCAGTTGCTTATGATCAGCCTTGCTATTGTGTGATCGTTCAACAGCTCGCTACTAGCTTGTTCAGTGTGCTCGCTTCGCTACGGCCAATCTTGTGTGCAGTCGGCTTTGCTTGTATGCGTATTCTGCAATCGTACTGTGCATAGCTAAGCGTGTTCTGCAAATTAACGTGTTACGTTGGGGTATTCGTACTGTGCATAGCGAATAACTTATGCCACCTAGACGAGTCAGACGCCTGGTGTCGGCATATACTTTGCATAACCTACCTAAATTGTCCCTACAGCGTTGTTGGCAAATTGCTCGTTCCATTGGCATTCCCTATAAACGCACTCTCACAGCTGCGCAACTGCGTTCACTTATTGCTGACATACTTATTGAAGAAGAGATGGCACATCAAACTCCTCCCTCTACGGGAGCTAGGGAAAAAACTCTTATGTTCTCGCATGAGGAAGATGATACACCTACGGAGCAAAATGGTCAGTATGGTGCAGCTGGGTTGTCTCAGGGTGAATCAGCGTCGTTGGCACTTGAGCTGGCAAAAATCACGCTGGAGCAAACTAGGGAACAGAGAGCATTCGCAAGGGAAGAATTTGATAGGGAAAGAGAAAGGAGGCAGTTTTCGCATTCTGTAAACGATTTCAGTTTACAAAAAGCAGTACAGCTTGTTCCCCGCTTCAATGAGGCCGAACCAGAGCAATTTTTCGAAAGCTTCGAAAATCAGGCTCGAGCCTTGAGGTGGCCGGAACAGCACTGGGCAGCGTTGGTTCATACAGCATTATTGGGTAAGGCACAGGAATTTACGTCGGTATTAACTGACGCTGAATTCTCTGATTATCAAGTAGTGAAGACCACAGTGTTGGGAGCATATACATGTATCCCAGCTAAATATCGTAAGACCTTCAAATTGAACAGGCGGCAGCTTGGTCAATCCCTGGTGGACTTTGTGAGACAGCAAACCAAAGCTTTTACCAGCTGGTATAAAGCGAGTGGTGTCTCTAACTTTGAGGAGCTGGTGCAGCTTATTCTGATTGATAACCTGCTGGAGTCTGTGGGACCAGAGGTTCGTGTCTTTCTGCAGGATCGTGACTTAACCACTGCATTGGAGGCGGCCAGGTTGGCTGATACCTTCGAAACGAACCGCTCCTTGTCCGAGCTGTCCCGTCTCTCTTTTCAACAGTCTGGCGTGAGCAGAGATCGACAACATTGGAGAATGAAGTGCCAGCCGGAGGGAGAGCGTCTACGTCATCCAACCAAGTCACCTGGTGAGCCACGCTTCTCAACATATGGTCCCCCTGCGGAGAGGCAAACTACTTATGGAGCATCTCGACAACAATATCCAGAGAGGCACCAGCCAGAACGACACCACTTGCAACGTCATCAGGGAGTAAAGGGCAAGCCTGTCGTCTGCTTCAGGTGCAATAAAGTAGGTCACATCAGTTCCAACTGCCCCCAAAAACCTCAACCCATCGGGAAAATCTCTAATATCCCTAGTAACATGTCCCCTAGAGAAGTAGAAAAAGGTATGGCCCCTTATTATTGCGAAAGTCTTATTTCCCTTCAGGAAAACTCAGAACCAACTAAAGTAAATACCTTTAGAGATACTGGAGCATATTGTTCACTTGTCAGAGAAGGAATATTACCCCTTTCAGAGAATACTTCTTTGAATTCCTCAGTTTTATTGGAAGCATTTGGAGGAGCTATCTTTTCCGTTCCTTTGCATAAAATTTATGTACAGTGCAAATATTACACTGGGTACTTGACTGTAGGGGTCTCAAAAGGATTTCCCATGAAAAATGCCATGTTATTACTGGGTAATAACATTACTACTGTTACTTCGTGTCCTGAACCTATAATGATTAATGCTTCTCCAGTGTTGGCCATAACTCGGGCAACATCCCAAGGGTTGTCTGGGGAGAATGTTGACCTATCCTTGGACGACTCCGATCTCGGAATAGCCACGTTGTTTTATGAGACACACCGGCCGGAGTCTCGTAAATCAAGTGAACAGACCCCGATCAAGCCTTCCTATTCCCAGGTTGCAGGATTGCCAGATGTCTCTGTTTCCATGCCCGAGGGACTGTCCTTCCGGGAGGAACAACGAAAGGACCCTTCTTTAAAATTCGCTTTTCAGGCAGCCATGGGTAAATCCTCTTTGGGTCATCCAGTCAAGTATGAAGTTAAAAATGATTATTTGGTTTGCACTGAGACTGGTAAGGAGATAGAGGGCCGGCAATTATACGACAGGTTAGTGGTTCCAACCAAGTATAGACCTCAGATATTAAATATAGCTCATAATACGTCATCAGGAGGTCACTTAGGAATTACAAAAACCTTGTATAGAATCACAAAAGAATTTTATTGGCCAAAATTAAAGAAAGATGTGAAGAATCATATTAGGTGTTGCCGAGAATGTCAGCAAGTTGGAAAACCTGGACATTCCATTAAACCTGCACCTCTCCAACCCATACCTGCTGATGGAGAACCTTTTGCAGATTTAATTATAGATTGTGTAGGTCCACTACCTAAGTCAAAGTCTGGAAATCAGTATTTATTTACAATTATGGATAAAGTAACCAGATATCCTGAAGCGATCCCAATGCGTAGTATCAATACTAAAGCTATTCTCAAAGCTTTAACAAAATTCATTTCTTGTTTTGGCATTCCTAAAACTATACAAAGTGATCAAGGTACTAACTTCACTGCCAAAGCATTTAGGGAAGTATTAACTAGGTTAGGGATAATTCACAACTTATCCACTGCCTATCACCCTCAGTCCCAAGGCGCCTTGGAAAGATTCCACCAAACATTAAAAACAATGATGAGAAGTTTTTGCATGCACTTTCCGACAGATTGGGATGAATCACTACCTTTGTTGCTGTTCTCAGTACGAGAAACGGTGCAAGAGTCTACAGGGTATAGTCCGTTTGAGCTGATCTTTGGGCACAATGTACGAGGTCCTCTTCGGGTGCTCAAAGAAGGATGGATGGGAGAAGACGTAAGCTCAGCACTCTACAACCCGTCTTCAAGGTTGCAGGTGGCACGTGAGTTGGCCACGGCTAACCTAAAGACAGCTCAAAGTAAGATGAAACAGAGGTATGACAAAAGTGCACAATTCCGCTCCTTCCATCCAGGAGACAAGGTGTTGGTGCAGGAACCTATACCTGGCCACACCTTGAAAGCTAGATTTACGGGACCTATGCAGATAGTAAGTAGATTATCTGATTTAAATTATGTGGTAGCTCCCATTGATAAGACCTCAAAAACAAAAACTTACCACATTAATCAAATCAAGGCCTTTCATACACCAGATAAAGTCCCAGTAATGACTCTGTCCTCTACCTCTGAGGACGACTCTGACTCTTTGCACTCTATCTCTGAAATTAATACTAAACTTTCAAATTCTGTCCTCCTCAAGGATCCTAGCCCGTTAATGGATGGATTATCTGAAATACAAGCAACCAATTTAACTGAGCTTCTACAGTCATATCCTAATATTTTTTCGGATGTGCCGAAAAAATGTACGTTAGGTTACCATGATGTAGATGTGGGAAAATCTAAACCAATTAAACTCTCCCCCTACAGAGCTAATCCTGAAAAGCAAAGGCTACTTCAGCAGGAAGTAGACTTCTTGTTAGAACATGGTTTAGTGGAGGAGTCATCTAGTCCCTGGGCTTCACCGTGCATCCTAGTAAAAAAGGCTGATGGAGGGTTTCGTATGTGCACAGACTACCGTAAAGTGAACGAGGTCACAATCACAGATGCTTACCCTCTTCCTCGTCTGGATGACGTAATTGACTTTGTGGGTAAGGCTACTTTTGTGTCCAAATTAGATCTCCTTAAAGGTTACTATCAGGTACCTTTGACAGATAAGGCGAAGGAAATCTCTGCCTTCGTAATTCCAGGAGGTCATTATCAGTATACAGTTACCCCCTTCGGAATGAAAAATTCCCCCTCTTCATTCCAGAAACTCGTCCATCAGGCTATTAAAGGACTTGAAGGCACGGCAGCATACCTAGATGATATTGTTGTGGTGTCTGATACTTGGGATCAACACCTACTTAGACTTAAAGCTCTGTTTGAGACCTTTAAGAATTCCCAATTAACAGTTAATTTATCTAAATCTTCCTTTGGCCAGGCCACTATCACTTTTCTAGGCCATGAAGTAGGTAGTGGTAATGTTGCACCTAAACTTGCTAAAGTTCTTTCGATTAAAGATTATCCAGTTCCTCATGATAGGAAATCTCTTCAACGTTTCCTAGGCATGATAGGATTCTACAGAAGATTCTGTAAGAATTTCTCAGATATTGTATCCCCTCTTACCTCTCTTACCAGTCATAAAGTTCCCTTTAATTGGACGTCAGATTGTAACACTGCTTTTAATAAAGCAAAAAGATTATTGTGCTCTGCCCCCATTCTCCTGTCTCCAGACTTCTCCAAACCTTTTTCATTACAGGTTGATGCTTGTGAGTCTGGGGTTGGGGCGGTACTATTACAAATCGGGAACAAGGAGCTGCAGCCAATCGCATACTTTTCAGCTAAGTTCCAGCCACATCAGAGAGCTTACTCTACCATTGAAAAAGAAGCCCTCGCGCTGGTAATGGCTTTGGAGCATTTCGATGTTTATGTGGGCCAGACATCACAGGTGGTCACAGTCTACAGTGATCACAACCCGTTAGTCTATCTCCAAGCCATGAAAAATCACAACACAAGGCTTATGCGTTGGACGCTCAGGCTGCAGCCCTACAACCTAAAAATAAAATACATTGCCGGCAAAGAAAATGTGTTGGCAGACTCTTTGTCAAGAGTCTAGTTTAATATTTTATTTAGGTTAGGATGTATTTGTGGTAACCCCCTTTCAAGCTCTTTTTTTTATCCCCTGATGTGGGGTTTTTTTTTTAGTGAGGGGATACGGGCTACCGTCCGCTTGTATCTTGGACCTATGTTGGCCTATCTGACTGCTGTCTCACTCTGAGTTTAGAGTTTGGCTTTTGGTCACTAGGAAAGCTGAGCTCTATCTAAGAGTTGGATGGTGGAGAGGATAGGCGGTCCCATTATTTTGTGCCATGGCGGCACGGTTACCACTGGGAGGTGGCAGCCTAATCCTGAGCCTTCTCGGGGGTGGGGGTGTGGCATGCAAAGAGTACGTAACCTTTATTCGGCGCATGGACACACCCTCATTTACAGGCTATCTCCCCCAACCAGCGAACCAGGTTGCTAAGAGTTGATGATGGGGCCCCATCGTTCAACTAGTGACCAGGTTCTAGCCAATAAGAAGGTGGGATTGACAATCGCAGAGGTTATGTGGATACCGCTCTCCTGTCTGCCCTTGTCATTCCCACTCTAGAGCTGGTTGAAGCACGGTCTGCTATCTTGTGGCTTCTATTTCTGCCTTGCTTACCGTGGAGTGCACTATATTTATCACTGTACATAGTGTACATATTGCTGTTATAATTGGTGAAGGATAATATAAGTCTAAACTTTTTCTACTGTGTTTATTTGCTCCCATTACACCTGGGATAACAGGCCATTTGAAATCCTAGGTTGTAATATAGAGTGTAGTAGTGTAGTAGAGTGTAGTAGTGTAGTAGAGTGTAGTAGTATAGTAGAGTGTAGTAGTGTAGTAGAGTGTAGTAGTGTAGTAGAGTGTATTAGAGTGTAGTAGAGTTTAGTAGTGTAGTAGATTGTAGTAGATTGTAGTAGAGTGTAGTAGAGTGTAGGAGAGTGTAGGAGAGTGTAGTAGAGTGTAGGAGAGTGTAGGAGAGTGTAGGAGAGTGTAGTAGTGTAGTAGTGTAGTAGAGTGTAGTAGAGTGTAGGAAAGCACAGGAGAGTGTAGTAGTGTAGTAGAGTGTAGTAGAGTGTAGTAGAGTGTAGTAGAGTGTAGTAGAGTGTAGTAGAGTGTAGTAGAGTGTAGTAGGGTGTAGTAGAGTGTAGCAGAGTGTAGTAGGGTGTAGTAGAGTAGTAGAGTGTAATACAGTGTAGTAGAGTGTAGTAGAGTGTAGTAGAGTGTAGTAGAGTGTAGTAGTGTAGTAGAGTGTAGTAGAGTGTAGTAGAGTGTAGTAGAGTGTAGTAGAGTGGTGAGGACACCACAGCTGCTTACACTATCAGACTGGCACATCAGTAACAGTTACACCAGTAACACCAGTAACACTAGTTACACCAGTAACACCAGTAACACCAGTTGCACCAGTAACACCAGTAACACCAGTTACACCAGTTACACCAGTAACACCAGTAACACCAGTAACACCAGTAACACCAGTAACACCAGTTGCACCAGTAACACCAGTAACACCAGTTGGACCAGTAACACCAGTAACACCAGTAACACCAGTAACACCAGTTAACCAGTAACACCAGTAACACCAGTAACACCAGTAACACCAGTAACACCAGTAACACCAGTAACACCAGTTACACCAGTAACACCAGTTTCACCAGTAACACCAGTAACACCAGTAACACCAGTCTCCTCCATTTTCAGGTGTCAATTTTTGGAATAAAATATTGATAGCGGTGCTGCTGTGGCCGCCGCCACCCAGGTCCAGCCCGACCACAACTCCTGCCAAAAAAAAAGGAAAAAAAAAAATTTCGCGCCAAATTATCACACACGCACACACGCGCACACACACACACACACACACACACACACACACACACACACACACACACACACACACACACACACACACACACACACACACACACACACACACATATATACACACTACAAATCTAGATCAAGTACTAAGAATGATCTACAACTCCATTGATTCCAACAGCCAAAAAAACTGAAACTACACTCCCTCCCACAGCTCAAATTATGCTAAAAGCGACTCAGAAGAAAACGACGCTAACTTTTAAAACTCATTTTGGCGGGAGGGAAAAAATATACCACCCAAAAAAGAGGCTTTAACGAAATTCAGGGCAAACTTGAGTAACCTGATTCTGTCCCTGTCAAAATTTTCTATATTATAGTGTGTGAGTTTTTAGGCAAGATTTATATATATATATATATATATATATATATATATATATATATATATATATATATATATATATATATATATATATATATATATATATATATATATATATATATATATATATATATATATATACCCATCTGTTGACACGTCCACTCCTAAATATCTGAATACATTCACCTCCTCCATACTCTCTCCCTCCAATCTGATATCCAATTTTTCATCACCTAATCTTTTTGTTATCCTCGTCACCTTACTCTTTTCTATATTCACTTTTAATTTTCTTCTTTTACACACCCTACCAAATTCATTCACCAACCTCTGCAACTTCTCTTCAGAATCTCCCAAGAGCACAGTGTCATCAGCAAAGAGCAACTGTGACAACTCTCACTTTGTGTTTGATTCTTTATCTTTTAACTCCACACCTCTTGCCAAGACCCTCGCATTCACTTCTCTTCCAACCCCATCTATAAATATATTGAACAACCATGGTGACATCACACATCCTTGTCTAAGGCCTACTTTTACTGGGAAATAATCTCCTTCTCTCCTCACTATCCTCGTAAAAACTCTTCACTGCTTTCAGTAACCTACCTCCTATACCATACATCTGCCACATTGCCCCCCTGTCCACATTGTCATATGCCTTTTCTAAATCAATAAATGCCACAAAAAACTCTTTACCCTTATTTAAATACTGTTCACCTATATGTTTCACTGTAAACACTTGGTCTACACACCCCCAACCTTTCCTGAAGCCTCCTTGTTCATCTGCTGTCTCTGTTTTACTCTTAATTCTTTCAATAATAACTCTACCATACACTTTACCAGGTATACTCAGCAGACTTATCCCCCTATAATTTTTGCACTCTCTTTTATCCCCTTTGCCTTTATACAAAGGAACTATGCATGCTCTCTGCCAATCCCTAGGTACCTTACCCTCTTCCATACATTTATTAAATAATTGCACCAACCACTCCAAAACTATATCCCCACCTGCTTTAACATTTCTATCTTTATCCCATCAATCCCGGCTGCCTTACCCCCTTTCATTTTACCTACTGCCTCACGAACTTCCCCCACACTCACAACTGGCTCTTCCTCGCTCCTACAAGATGTTATTCCTCCTTTACCTATACACGAAATCACAGCTTCCCTATCTTCATCAACATTTAACAATTCCTCAAAACATTCCCTTCATCTTCCTGATACCTCTAACTCTCCATTTCATAACTCTTCTCTCCTATTTTTATCTGTCAAATCCATTTATTCTCTAGGCTTTCTTAACTTGTTAATCTCACTCCAAAACTTTTTCTTATTTTCAACAAAATTTGTTTATAACATCTCACCCACTCTCTCATTTACTCTCTTTTTACATTGCTTCACCACTCTCTTAACCTCTCTTTTTCTCTTCATATACTCTTCTCTCCTTGTATCACTTCTACTTTGTAAAAAAGTCTCATATATATATATATATATATATATATATATATATATATATATATATATATATATATATATATATATATATATATATATATATATATATATATATATATATATATATATAATCGAAGAAGGTAACACAGTGGGAGCAATAAGAATAATTACAAGTGGCGACACTGTAGCCCCCAAAGATGAGACCACAGCCCAAGCACTAAGAGACAAGCATCCAACCAGGGACACCATATCCATCAACGACAACCCTGAGGAAGACCCTATCACTGAACAATTAATTTTGCCAGAATCGGAAGTCTATAAGGCGATCGTGTCATTTCCAGCAGGATCTGCAGGAGGCTACACTGGAATTCGACCTCAGCACCTCAAAGTGATGGTAAATCCAGTACTCGGTGAATCTGCATCAATTCTTCTCACCGAGTTAACAACTTTCGTCAACAATTGCCTGGCTGGGCGAATCCCAGAAGAAATTAAACCTTTCTTTTTTGGAGCCTCACTATGTGCTTTGAAGAAGAGGGATGGGGGAATCAGACCCATTGCGGTTGGAAACACTCTTCGCCGTCTCGTTGCCAAAGCAGCAGTAAGAAACAATCGCCTAGAAGCTGCCAGTTCACTCCAGCCACACCAACTGGGCTTTGGGGTCCCTCAAGGCAGTGAAGCCGCAGCTCATGCCGCTAGGGCCTACATTAGGGACCTACCAGAAGACAAGGCCATAGTCAAACTTGATTTTAGAAATGTCTTTAATATGGTGAATAGAGATGCTGTCTTGCCAGCTGTTCGGGATCGGTTCTGGAGTCTTTTTCCCTTCATTTCAGCCGGCTACAGCAAACCCCCAATTCTTTTGTTTGGAGAACATGAAATTCAATCATCAGAGGGAGTTCAGCAGGGTGACCCACTCGCTCCACTTCTCTTCTGCTTGGCAGTAAGAGAACTCAATATCTGGTACCTGGATGACGGCACTCTGGCATGTACTGAAGAGTCCCTGGTGGGGGACCTACAACTGGTGAAAACACAGGGAGAAGACTTGGGACTCATCCTCAATCCCTCCAAGTGTGAAATCATCACAGCGAACCAGGAAATAATCAATGAT
>NC_091294.1:42963853-42968853 GCF_038502225.1 Cherax quadricarinatus | reverse complement strand
CTTACCTGTGTGTATCCCTCTTTCTTACCTGTGTGTATCCCTCTTTCTTACCTGTGTGTATCCCTCTTTCTTACCTGTGTGTATCCCTCTTTCTTACCTGTGTGTATCCCTCTTTCTTTCCTGTGTGTATCCCTCTTTCTTACCTGTGTGTATCCCTCTTTCTTACCTGTGTGTATCCCTCTTTCTTACCTGTGTGTATCCCTCTTTCTTACCTGTGTGTATCCCTCTTTCTTACCTGTGTGTATCCCTCTTTCTTACCTGTGTGTATCCCTCTTCTAAAGTTTCACATCAACTGCGAAGTGGGGGGAAATACCTCTTGAGTATCCCTTCCGTCATGTCGTTCACGTATACTTCGACCTGACCCCTGACCCCTGATCCTGGACCCCTGACCCTGACCCCTGACCCTGACCCCTGATCCGTGTTTCATGTTTCAGCTATCTGATGTCTCTGTTTCCTTTTATTTTTCAGCTTTCTTGTATATTTCAAAGTTTCTCTCTCTCTCTCTCTCTCTCTCTCTCTCTCTCTCTCTCTCTCTCTCTCTCTCTCTCTCTCTCTCTCTCTCTCTCTCTCTCTCTCTCTCTCTCTCTCTCTCTCATTTCATAATTTAGAGGCTCTTTTCACTTCTCTTCGTTTAACTTTACCTTCATATTTGTTATTGTATCGCCAAGGATGTTATTTCGCTAACTTATTTGTTCTCATACACGTTATTCCGGGTTCACTTGTGCGCTCCTCCGCGGTCCGTGGGTTCTCGACTCTTTCTTTCTCTCGCGTTCCAAGTCGCTTGTTTCGCGTTCCACGGCGCATTTTCTTGTTTTACATTTTGTCGCGGTCTATTTCACGCTTTTGCGTTTCATTGTGCGTTCTTTCGCGTTCCACTTTCCATCCCTCTCCTACCCACTATAGCCCAGCAGCTATCCTTCTTACGCCCAGGTCTCCTAGCTATGCTACATCAGCCGCCTATCCAGCAGCATCCTACCCTTTCTCCCTCTCTCCTCCCCTCCCTCTCTTTCTTCCCAATTCCTCCCTCCCCTTGCGCTCTCCCTCATCCCCTAATTCCCCTCCTCCCTCCCCCCTCTCCAATCCGTCCCCCCCAGCAAGTCAAAGCACTACAGACACACACACACGCAGAGCAAACAGCGAAGAGGCGGGGCCAGGAGCTGTGAATCGACTCCTGCAACCACAAACAGGTGAGAGTACACACACACACACACACACCAGGACAGGATGTTCTAGAGATGAGACACAGAAACAAGGGATCACAATTGGAAGTTGAAGACTCAGATGAGTCACAGGGATGTTAGGAAGTATTTCTTCAGACACAGAGTTGTCAGGAAGTGGAACAGTCTAGAAAGTGATGTAGTGGAGGCAGGAACCATACATAGTTTTAAGACGAGGTATGATGAAGCTCGTGGAGCAGGAAGAGTGACCAAGAAGCGGCCAGTAAAGAGGTGGGGCCAGGAGCTGTGACTCGACCCCTGCAACCACAACAAGGTGAATACACAAGTGTTAAAAACGAGAACATACAACCAACAACGATGGGAAAAATAGCAAAAATCTAATCAGGACCAGCCAGGTCAAGTACCTGAACAAGGGGAAAAAGGGAAGTTTTTTCTTTTTGTCCAGAAAAAACTATCAGCATGGTTTTAAGGGAGGGAAATTGGTGCCTGGCCGAGCCTGATGGACTTTTATGACAGACTGACGAACATCAAGGAAGGGAAGATTGCATTTTCTTAGTCTGCAGGAAGTCCTTTGTCAGTCTGTTTCAGCAGAGGCTAGCAGGAGCATTAGAGTCTAGCAGGTGCAGAAGAAGCCAGCAGGAGCAGCAGAGGCTAGCAAAAGTAGCAGAGGCTAGCAGGAGCAGTAGAGGCTAGCAGAAGCAGTAGAGTCTAGCAGGTGCAGAAGAAGCCAGCAGGAGCAGTAGAGGCTAGCAAAAGTAGCAGAGGCTAGCAGGAGCAGTAGAGGCTAGCAGAAGAACCAGAGGCTAGCAAAAGCAGCAGAGGCTAGCAGGAGCAGTAGAGGCTAGCAGGAGCAGTAGAGGCTAGCAGGAGCAGTAGAGGCTAGCAGGAGCAGTAGAGGCTAGCAGAAGCAGTAGAGGCTAGAAGAAGCAGCAGAGGCTAGTAGGTGCATTAGAGGCTAGCAGGAGCAGTAGAGGCTAGCAGGAGCAGTAGAGGCTAGAAGAAGCAGCAGAGGCTAGTAGGTGCGGTAGAGGCTAGCAGGAGCAGTAGAGGCTAGCAGGAGCAGTAGAGGCTAGCAGAAGCAGTAGAGGCTAGAAGAAGCAGCAGAGGCTAGCAGTAGCAGTAGAGGCTAGCAAAAGCAATAGAGACTAGCAGAAGCAGAAGAGGCTAGCAGGAGCAGTAGAGGCTAGCAGAAGTAGCAGAGGCTAGCAGAAGCAGAAGAGGCTAGCAGTAGCAGTAGAGGCTAGCAGAAGTAGTGGAGACTAGAAGAAGCAGAAGAGGCTAGCAGAAGCAGTAGAGGCTAGCAGAAGCAGCAGAGGCTAGCAGAAGCAGAAGAGGCTAGCAGAAGCAGAAGAGTCTAGCAGTAGCAGTAGAGGCTAGCAGGAGCAGTAGAGGCGAGCAGAAGCAGAAGAGGCTAGCAGAAGCAGAAGAGGCTAGCAGAAGCAGCAGAGGCTAGCAGAAGCAGCAGAGGCTAGCAGAAGCAGAAGAGGCTAGCAGAAGCAGAAGAGGCTAGCAGTAGCAGTAGAGGCTAGCAGGAGCAGTAGAGGCGAGCAGAAGCAGAAGAGGCTAGCAGGAGCAGCAGAGGCTAGCAGGAGCAGTAGAGGCGAGCAGAAGCAGAAGAGGCTAGCAGGAGTAGCAGAGGCTAGCAGGAGTAGCAGAGGCTAGCAGAAGCAGTAGAGGCGAGCAGAAGCAGAAGAGGCTAGCAGGAGCAGCAGAGGCTAGCAGAAGCAGAAGAGGCTAGCAGTAGCAGTAGAGGCTAGCAGGAGCAGTAGAGGCGAGCAGAAGCAGAAGAGGCTAGCAGGAGTAGCAGAGGCTAGCAGGAGTAGCAGAGGCTAGCAGGAGCAGTAGAGGCGAGCAGAAGCAGAAGAGGCTAGCAGGAGCAGTAGAGGCTAGCAGAAGAAGTAGAGGGTAGCAACAGCAGCAGATGCTAGCAGGAGCAGTAGAGGCTAGCAGGAGCAGTAGAGGCTAGCAGAAGCAGCAGAAGCTAGCAGGAGCAGCAGAGGCTAGCAGTAACAGCAGAGGCTAGCAGAAGCAGCAGAGGCTAACAGAAGCAGCTGTGGCTAGCAGGAGCAGCAGAGGCTAACAGAAGCAGCAGAGGCTAGTAGGTGCAGCAGAGGACAGCAGAAGCAGAAGAGGCTAGCAGAAGCAGCTGAGGCTAGCAGGAGCAGTAGAGGTTAGCAGGAGCAGTAGAGGCTAGCAGAAGCAGCGGAGGCTAGCAGGAGCAGTAGAGGCTAGCAGAAGCAGCAGAGGCGAGCAGGAGCAGTAGAGGCTAGCAGGAGCAGTAAAGGCTAGCAGAAGCAGCAGAGGCTAGCAGGAGCAGTAGAGGCTAGTAGGAGTAGTAGAGGCTAGCAGAAGCAGAAGAGGCTAGCAGAAGCAGCTGAGGCTAGCAGGAGTAGTAGAGGCTAGTAGAAGCAGAAGAGGCTAGCAGAAGCAGCTGAGGCTAGCAGGAGCAGTAGAGGCTAGCAGGAGCAGTAGAGGCTAGCAGAAGCAGCAGAGGATAGCAGGAGCAGTAGAGGCTAGCAGAAGCAGCAGAGGCGAGCAGGAGCAGTAGAGGCTAGCAGAAGCGGCAGAGGCTAGCAGGAGCAGTAGAGGCTAGCAGAAACAGCAGTAGCTAGGAGGAGCAGTAGAGGCTAGCAGAAGCAGCAGAGGCTAGCAGGAGCAGTAGAGGCTAGCAGAAGCAGCAGAGGCTAGCAGAAGCAGCAGAGGCTAGCAGGAGCAGCATAGGCTAGCAGGAGCAGCATAGGCTAGCAGGAGCAATAGAGGCTAGCAGAAGCAGCAGAGGCTAGCAGCAGTAGAGGCTAGCAGGAGCAGCATAGGCTAGCAGGAGCAGCAGAGGCTAGCAGGAGCAGCATAGGCTAGCAGGAGCAATAGAGGCTAGCAGAAGCAGCAGAGGCTAGCAGGAGCAGCAGAGGTTAGCAGGAGCAGCATAGGCTAGCAGGAACAGTAGAGGCTAGCAGAAGCAGCAGAGGCTAGCAGAAGCAGTAGAGGCTAGCAGGAGCAGCATAGGCTAGCAGGAGCAGCATAGGCTAGCAGGAGCAATAGAGGATAGCAGGAGCAGCAGAGGCAGCAGTAATAGCAGGAGCAGCAGAGGCAGCAGTAATAGCAGGAGCAGCAGAGGCAGCAGAAATAGCAGAGGCTAGCAGAAGCAGCAGAGGCTAGCAGGAGCAGTAGCCACAATATTCACTGGGAAGCTGCCACTATCAAACCCAAATCACACTTCAGCTACAAATATACAATCGTCGAATCTGACCTCATAGCTACCACTCCCAATTTCAACATCTCACAGGAACAATGGAAACCAGACGTCATTTCAAAATTCGCCATCAAGAAGTACACACCAGCTTCCAGTCTAACACAGAACGCCAACATAACATCAGGGATTACAAAGCACAAAGTTAGTTCCTAACCAAATTTTTAGCTTCACCACAGAACCTGTCTTTTTAACCCACTCACTACTTGACACGTCCCCTCCTACCTGCCACTCTCTGGCACGGGGTGAGGTGGAACCTCAGGAACAATAAGGTCTGTTATCCTGGGTGTAAAGGGGAGCAATGAGCAGAACAGACACAGCTGAATGACTCTGAATTATGTTTTCCTTCATCAACTTCACCTAACTTTTTTCACTAAGGTGTTTGAGGAGGTGGATCATGGTAATGAATATGATATTGTGTATATGGACTTCAGTAAGGCTTTCGATAGAGTTCCACATCAGAGGCTATTGAGGAAACTTAGGCACACGGAATAGGAGGAGGAATTTTTTTCCTGGCTGACAAATAGACAGCAGAGAGTTTGCATAAATGGGGAGAAATCAGAATGGGGGCACAT
>NC_091294.1:42948853-42958853 GCF_038502225.1 Cherax quadricarinatus | reverse complement strand
TGTTACACCTGGGTTATCATATGTTACATTACTGAGTGATGCTCACCTGGGTTATCATATGTTACATTACTGGGTGATGCTCACCTGGGTTATCATATGTTACATTACTGGGTGATGCTCACCTGGGTTATCATATGTTACATTACTGGGTGATGCTCACCTGGGTTATCATATGTTACATTACTGGGTGTTGCTCACCTGGGTTATCATATGTTACATTACTGGGTGTTGCTCACCTGGGTTATCATATGTTACATTACTGGGTGATGCTCACCTGGGTTATCATATGTTACATTACTGGGTGATGCTCACCTGTGTTATCATATGTTACATTACTGGGTGATGCTTACCTGGGTTATCACATGTTACATTACTGGGTGATGCTCACCTGGGTTATCATATGTTACATTACTGGGTGATGCTCACCTGGGTTATCATATGTTACATTACTGGGTGATGCTCACCTGGGTTATCATATGTTACATTACTGGGTGATGCTCACCTGGGTTATCATATGTTACATTAATGGGTGTTGCTCACCTGGGTTATCATATGTTACATTACTGGGTGTTGCTCACCTGGGTTATCATATGTTACATTACTGGGTGTTGCTCACCTGGGTTATCATATGTTACATTACTGGGTGATGCTCACCTGGGTTATCATATGTTACATTACTGGGTGATGCTCACCTGGGTTATCATATGTTACACCTGGGTTATCATATGTTACATTACTGAGTGATGCTCACCTGGGTTATCATATGTTACATTACTGGGTGATGCTCACCTGGGTTATCATATGTTACATTACTGGGTGATGCTCACCTGGGTTATCATATGTTACATTACTGGGTGATGCTCACCTGGGTTATCATATGTTACATTACTGGGTGTTGCTCACCTGGGTTATCATATGTTACATTACTGGGTGTTGTTCACCTGGGTTATCATATGTTACATTACTGGGTGATGCTCACCTGGGTTATCGTATGTTACATTACTGGGTGATGCTCACCTGGGTTATCATATGTTACATTACTGGGTGATGCTCACCTGGGTTATCATATGTTACATTACTGGGTGATGCTCACCTGGGTTATCATATGTTACATTACTGGTTGTTGCTCACCTGGGTTATAATATGTTACATTACTGGGTGTTGCTCACCTGGGTTATCATATGTTACATTACTGGGTGTTGCTCACCTGGGTTATCATATGTTACATTACTGGGTGATGCTCACCTGGGTTATCATATGTTACATTACTGGGTGATGCTCACCTGTGTTATCATATGTTACATTACTGGGTGATGTTCACCTGGGTTATCATATGTTACATTACTGGGTGATGCTCACCTGGGTTATCGTATGTTACATTACTGGGTGATGCTCACCTGGGTTATCATATGTTACATTACTGGGTGATGCTCACCTGGGCTATCATATGTTACATTACTGGGTGATGCTCACCTGGGTTATCATATGTTACATTACTGGGTGATGCTCACCTGGGTTATCATATGTTACATTACTGGGTGATGCTCACCTGGGTTATCATATGTTACATTACTGGGTGTTGCTCACCTGCTCACCTGGGTTATCATATGTTACATTACTGGGTGATGCTCACCTGGGTTATCATATGTTACATTACTGGGTGATGCTCACCTGGGTTATCATATGTTACATTACTGGGTGATGCTCACCTGTGTTATCATATGTTACATTACTGGGTGATGCTCACCTGTGTTATCATATGTTACATTACTGGGTGATGTTCACCTGGGTTATCATATGTTACATTACTGGGTGATGCTCACCTGGGTTATCATATGTTACATTACTGGGTGATGCTCACCTGGGTTATCATATGTTACATTACTGGGTGATGCTCACCTGGGTTATCATATGTTACATTACTGGGTGATGCTCACCTGGGTTATCATATGTTACATTACTGGGTGATGCTCACCTGTGTTATCATATGTTACATTACTGGGTGATGCTCACCTGGGTTATCATATGTTACATTACTGGGTGTTGCTCACCTGGGTTATCATATGTTACATTACTGGGTGATGCTCACCTGGGTTATCATATGTTACATTACTGGGTGATGCTCACCTGGGTTATCATATGTTACATTACTGGGTGATGCTCACCTGGGTTATCATATGTTACATTAATGGGTGTTGCTCACCTGGGTTATCATATGTTACATTACTGGGTGATGCTCACCTGGGTTATCATATGTTACATTACTGGGTGTTGCTCACCTGGGTTATCATATGTTACATTACTGGGTGATGCTCACCTGGGTTATCATATGTTACATTACTGGGTGATGCTCACCTGGGTTATCATATGTTACACCTGGGTTATCATATGTTACATTACTGAGTGATGCTCACCTGGGTTATCATATGTTACATTACTGGGTGATGCTCACCTGGGTTATCATATGTTACATTACTGGGTGATGCTCACCTGGGTTATCATATGTTACATTACTGGGTGATGCTCACCTGGGTTATCATATGTTACATTACTGGGTGTTGCTCACCTGGGTTATCATATGTTACATTACTGGGTGTTGTTCACCTGGGTTATCATATGTTACATTACTGGGTGATGCTCACCTGGGTTATCGTATGTTACATTACTGGGTGATGCTCACCTGGGTTATCATATGTTACATTACTGGGTGATGCTCACCTGGGTTATCATATGTTACATTACTGGGTGATGCTCACCTGGGTTATCATATGTTACATTACTGGGTGATGCTCACCTGGGTTATCATATGTTACATTACTGGGTGATGCTCACCTGGGTTATCATATGTTACATTACTGGGTGATGCTCACCTGGGTTATCATATGTTACATTACTGGGTGATGCTCACCTGGGTTATCATATGTTACATTACTGGGTGTTGCTCACCTGGGTTATCATATGTTACATTACTGGGTGTTGTTCACCTGGGTTATCATATGTTACATTACTGGGTGATGCTCACCTGGGTTATCGTATGTTACATTACTGGGTGATGCTCACCTGGGTTATCATATGTTACATTACTGGGTGATGCTCACCTGGGCTATCATATGTTACATTACTGGGTGATGCTCACCTGGGTTATCATATGTTACATTACTGGGTGATGCTCACCTGGGTTATCATATGTTACATTACTGGGTGTTGCTCACCTGGGTTATCATATGTTACATTACAGGTTGTTGCTCACCTGGGTTATCATATGTTACATTACTGGTTGTTGCTCACCTGGGTTATCATATGTTACATTACTGGGTGATGCTCACCTGGGTTATCATATGTTACATTACTGGTTGTTGCTCACCTGGGTTATCATATGTTACATTACTGGGTGATGCTCACCTGGGTTATCATATGTTACATTACTGGGTGTTGCTCACCTGGGTTATCATATGTTACATTACTGGGTGATGCTCACCTGGGTTATCATATGTTACATTACTGGGTGATGCTCACCTGGGTTATCATATGTTACATTACTGGGTGATGCTCACCTGGGTTATCATATGTTACATTACTGGGTGATGCTCACCTGGGTTATCATATGTTACATTACTGGGTGATGCTCACCTGTGTTATCATATGTTACATTACTGGGTGATGCTCACCTGGGTTATCATATGTTACATTACTGGGTGTTGCTCACCTGGGTTATCATATGTTACATTACAGGTTGTTGCTCACCTGGGTTATCATATGTTACATTACTGGTTGTTGCTCACCTGGGTTATCATATGTTACATTACTGGGTGATGCTCACCTGGGTTATCATATGTTACATTACTGGGTGTTGCTCACCTGGGTTATCATATGTTACATTACTGGGTGATGCTCACCTGGGTTATCATATGTTACATTACTGGGTGATGCTCACCTGGGTTATCATATGTTACATTACTGGGTGATGCTCACCTGGGTTATCATATGTTACATTACTGGGTGATGCTCACCTGGGTTATCATATGTTACATTACTGGGTGATGCTCACCTGTGTTATCATATGTTACATTACTGGGTGATGCTCACCTGGGTTATCATATGTTACATTACTGGGTGTTGCTCACCTGGGTTATCATATGTTACATTATTTTTCCTCGATGACAAAATTAGAAATTTACCGTAACGGATAATTGTGATCTTTGGATATTAGAAACAGGAGCACTGTAAAATAATGGAGACCAGCTTCCAACAATGTTAAACATCGAATACCAGACACTACATTTCACGAAGTGGATGTTTTTCTCATATATACATATATATATATATATATATATATATATATATATATATATATATATATATATATATATATATATATATATATATATATATATATATATATATATATATATATATATATATATATATATATATATATATATATATATATATATATATATATATATATATATAAGGAGTATATGGAGAATAAAACAAGGTAAAGTGAAGAGTGCAGAGGGAAACTACTGATAGAGAGAGAGTTCTATCAACCAACTTTGCTGAAAATAAGAAAAACGTTTTGGGGTTAGATCAATAATGTAAAAAAAAAGGGGAACAAATTAATTTATGAGTGAAAAACAAAAGAGGGGAGTCATTGGATGGGGAGGTGGTGGTACTGGGGAGGTGGTGGTACTGGGGAGGTGGTGGTACTGGGGAGGTGGTGGTACTGGGGAGGTGGTGGTACTAGGTAGGTGGTGGTGCTGGGGAGGTGGTGGTACTGGGGAGGTGGTGAAACTGGGGAGGTGGTAGTACTAGGTAAGTGGTGGTACTTGGGAGGTGATGGTACTGTGGAGGTGGTGGTACTGGGGAGGTGGTGGTACTGGGGAGGTGGTGAAACTGGGGAGGTGGTAGTACTAGGTAGGTGGTGGTACTTGGGAGGTGATGGTACTGTGGAGGTGTTGGTACTGGGGAGGAGGTGGTACTAGGTAGTTGGTGGTACTGTGGAGGTGGTGGTACTGGGGAGGTGGTGGTACTGGGGAGGTGGTGGTACTGGGGAGGTGGTGGTACTGGGGAGGTGGTGGTACTGCGGAGGTGGTGGTACTGAGGAGGTGGTGGTTTTGCTGGGGAGGTGGTGGTACGGGGGAGGTGGTGGTACTGGGGAGGTGGAGGTACTGGGGAGGTGGTGGTACTGGGGAGGTGGTGGTACTTGGTCGGTGGTGGTACGGGGGAGGTGGTGGTACTGGGGAGGTGGTGGTACTGGGGAGGTGGTGGTACTGGGGAGGTGGTGGTACTAGGTAAGTGGTGGTACTGGGGAGGTGGTGGTACTGGGGAGGTGGTGGTACTAGGTAGGTGGTGGTACTGGGGAGGTGGTGGTACTGTGGAGGTGGTGGTACTGGGGAGGTGGTGGTGCTGGGGAGGTGTTGGTACTGGGTAGGTGGTGGTACTGGGGAGGTGGTGGTACTGAGGAGGTGGTGGTACTAGGTAGGTGGTGGTGCTGGGGAGGTGTTGGTACTGGGGAGGTGGTGGTACTGGGGAGGTGGTGGTACTGGGGAGGTGGTGGTACTGGGGAGGTGGTGGTACTGGGGAGGTGGTGGTACTTGGGAGGTGGTGGTACTGGAGAGGTGGTGGTACTGGGGAGGTGGTGGCACTGGGGAGGTGATGTTACTGGGGAGGTGGTGGTACTGGGGAGGTGGTGGTACTGGGGAGGTGGTAGTATTGGGGAGGTGGTAGTACTGGGGAGGTGGTGGTACTGGGGAGGTGGTGGTACTGGGGAGGTGGTGGTACTAGGTAGGTGGTGGTACTGGGGAGGTGGTGGTACGGGGGAGGTGGTGGTACTGGGGCGGTGGTGGTACTGGGGAGGTGGTGGTACTGGGGAGGTGGTGGTACTAGGTAAGTGGTGGTACTGGGGAGGTGGTGGTACTGGGGAGGTGGTGGTACTGGGGAGGTGGTGGTACTAGGTAGGTGGTGGTACTGGGGAGGTGGTGGTACTGGGGAGGTGGTGGTACTGGGGAGGTGGTGTTGCTGGGGAGGTGTTGGTACTGGGAAGGTGGTGGTACTGGGGAGGTGGTGGTACTGAGGAGGTGGTGGTACTAGGTAGGTGGTGGTGCTGGGGAGGTGTTGGTACTGGGGAGGTGGTGGTACTGGGGAGGTGGTGGTACTGGGGAGGTGGTGGTACTGGGGAGGTGGTGGTACTGGGGAGGTGGTGGTACTTGGGAGGTGGTGGTACTGGAGAGGTGGTGGTACTGGGGAGGTGGTGGCACTGGGGAGGTGATGTTACTGGGGAGGTGGTGGTACTGGGGAGGTGGTGGTACTGGGGAGGTGGTAGTATTGGGGAGGTGGTAGTACTGGGGAGGTGGTGGTACTGGGGAGGTGGTGGTACTGGGGAGGTGGTGGTACTAGGTAGGTGGTGGTACTGGGGAGGTGGTGGTACGGGGGAGGTGGTGGTACTGGGGCGGTGGTAGTATTGGGGAGGTGGTAGTACTGGGGAAGTGGTGGTACTGGGGAGGTGGTAGTATTGGGGAGGTGGTGGTACTGGGGAGGTGGTGGTACTGGGGAGGTGGTGGTACTGGGGAGGAGGTAGTACTGGGGAGGTGGTGGTATTGGGGAGGTGGTGGTACTGGGGAGGTGGTGGTACTGGGGAGGTGGTGGTACTGGAGAGGTGGTGGTACTAGGGAGTTGGTGGTACTGGGGAGGTGGTGGTACTGGGGAGGTGGTGGTACTGGGGAGGTGGTAGTATTATGGAGGTGGTACTACTGGGGAGGTGATGGTACTGGGGAGGTGGTGGTACTGGGGAGGTGGTGGTACTGGGGAGGTGGTGGTACTGGGGAGGTGGTGGTACTGGGCAGGTGGTGGTACTGGGGAGGTGGTAGTATTGGGGAGGTGGTAGTACTGGGGAGGTAGCGGTACTGGAGAGGTGGTGGTACTGGGGACGTGGTGGTGCTAGGGAGATGGTGGTACTGAGGAGGTGGTGGTGCTAGGGAGGTGGTGGTGCTAGGGAGGTGGTGGTACTTGGGAGGGGGTGGTGCTAGGTAGGTGGTGGTACTGGGGAGGTGGTGGTACTGGGGAGGTGGTAGTATTGGGGAGGTGGTAGTACTGGGGAGGTAAGGGTACTGGTAATGTGGTGGTACTGGGGAGGTGGAGGTTCCTTGGGAGGTGGTGGTGCTAGGGAGGTGGTGGTACTGAAAAGGTGGTGGTACAGGGGAGGTGGTAGTATTGGGGAGGTGGTAGTACTGGGGAGGTGGTGGTACTGGGGAGGTGGTGGTCCTGGGGAGGTGGTGGTACTGGGAAGGTGGTGGTGCTATTGAGGTGGTGGTGCTGGGGAGGTGGTGGTGCTAGGCAGGTGGTGGTACTGGGGAGGTTGTGCTACTGGGGAGGTGGTAGTATTCTGGAGGTGGTAGTACTGGGGAGGTGGTGGTACTGGGGAGGTGGAGGTTCCTTTGCAGTTGGTGGTGCTAGGGAGATGGTGGTACTGGAGAGGTGGTAGTACTGGGGAGGTGGTGGCACTGGGGAGGTGGTTGTACTGGGGAGGTGGTTGTACTTCGGAGGTGGGGGTACTGGGGAGATTATGGTACTGGAGAGGTGGAGGTATTGGGGAGGTGGTGGTACTCGGGAGGTGGTAGTATTCTGGAGGTGGTAGTACTGGGGAGGTGGTGGTACTGGGGAGGTAGTGGTACTGGGGAGGTGGAGGTTCCTTGGCAGTTGGTGGTGCTAGGGAGGTGGTGGTACTGGAGAGGTGGTAGTACTGGGAAGGTGGTCGCACTGGGGAGGTGGTGGTACTGGGGAGGTGGTTGTACTGGGGAGGTGGGGGTACTGGGGAGGTGGTGGTACTGGAGAGGTGGAGGTACTGGGGAGGTGGTGGTACTGGGTAGGTGGTGGTGCTGTTGAGGTGGAAGTACTGGGGAGGTGGTGGTACTGGGGAGGTGGCGGTACTGGGGAAGTGGAGGTACTGGGGAGGTGGTGGTACTGGAGAGGTGGAGGTACTGGGTAGGTGGAAGTACTGGGGAGGTGGTGGTTCTAGGGAGGTGGTGGTACTGGGGAAGTGGAGGTACTGGGGAGGTGGTGGTACTGGGGAGGTGGTGGTACTGGCGACGTGGAGGTACTGGGGAGGTGGTGGTGGTGGTACTGGGGAGGTAGAGGTACTGGGGAGGTGGAGGTACTGGGGAGGCGGAGGTACTGGCAGTGTGTAGTGCGAATATTAAGGAGAGAATTCATAGTTCGGAGATTAAGTGTATAGTTACCAAAAGTATTATTCAGAGGGCTGAGGATGTGTCGTCGAGGTGGTCTGAACACTGAGATAAGATGGATAAAATAGGTGGGAGTACGGGTCGTCCTAGGAGAGAATGGTGGGGGAGGGGGGAAGGAGGGCTTGGACGTCCAACAGGCTTGAGTGAACGTGTTGGATAGGAGTGTGTTAAGACAGGTGTCTTTTATGATTTGACGTGATGTTGGAGTGTGAGCTAGATAATATTTATGAAGGGCTTACAGGGGGAAACCGGTTAGATAGCCTGACTCGAGTCCTAGAGATAGAGACTACTGTGCCTGCAATCTATTGTGAATGCAATTGCTTGAGTGATTGTGAATGTGATTTCTGTTTCGTCGGGTCACTCAACCTCGGTGGAACACGGCCTGTGCGCAATTTTGCGTCTGCACACATTCAAGATTCCAGTCATTGATCCCAGAATGGGATTAAGTGTGGTCCACACATTCAAGACCCCCACCAGTGATCCCAGAGTGGGACCAGGTGTGGGCCAAACATTCAAGACCCCCGCCAGAGTGGGACCAAGTGTGGGCCACACATTCAAGACCCAAGTCAGGGACCACAAATTACTCTAGTGATCAAATTCGGTTAATCAGCAGCTGGTGTAATGAGTTCCTGATCTTAGATTAACACAGATTATTTGATTTTACAAACTTTCAGGGGAGAAGAAGTGAGGGAGAGAGCGAGGGAGAGAGTGAGGGAGAGAGTGAGGGAGAGAGTGAGGGAGAGAGTGAGGGAGATTGAGGGAAAGAGGAAGCGAGTGAGAGAGGGATAGGAGAGAGGAGGGAGGGAGTGATAGAGGGACGGAGAGAGAGAGAGAGAGAGAGAGAGAGAGAGAGAGAGAGAGAGAGAGAGAGAGAGAGAGAGAGAGAGAGAGAGAGAGAGAGAGAGAGAGAGAGAGAGAGAGAGAGAGAGAGAGAGAGAGAGAGAGAGAGAGAGAGAGAGAGAGAGAGACGCTCACAGAGTATGCCACTTTCTTGGTTTGCCTGCCCCCTCCTCATCTGCGACTGCTTGACAGTAGAGAACAGAGCAAGACTCTCATCGACGTCTCATCTCTCGCCTGGACCCATCCTGGATAGTTCTGTCATTTCAGCAGAGCCTTCAACATAGGAGGGATGTGGGTGGCCTTACTGTTATGTACAAGGCCAATATTGTCAAAATACCACACTTGGATCCACTTCGAGGACAGCGTGAAACAAGCTTTTATGCCACAAGACGGGCAGAAAGCAGCAACTTTACTCTGGCTGTACCCTTCTCCAGAACATCACTCCATCTGAGATCATACATACCCAGGATGACTCGAGTATGGAACACATTCGTACAGCATAATGATGTCAGCGAGATAAAGTCAGTTGATCAGATGAAAATGCTGGCCCACAGATGGCTCCAACTTCATCCTCTTCCCTACTTGTATGTCTCATAACAATAAAAATGCTTTCAAATGAGCTGATGTAGGTAACAGCTCTTAGCTTGCCAATAAAGTTAGGAATCCTTAACCTGTAAATAGCTTGTCAATAAAGCTAGGGATCCTTAACCTTGTCAAACCCTGAGAGAGAGAGAGAGAGAGAGAGAGAGAGAGAGAGAGAGAGAGAGAGAGAGAGAGAGAGAGAGAGAGAGAGAGAGAGAGAGAGAGAGAGAGAAGGAGGGAAAAAGCGAGGGATGGATTCAGAAGTGGAGATAAAGGGTAAAAGGGAGAGAGTGAATGAGACAAAAATGGAGTGACGAGAGTAAAGAAGTGAGAAA
>NC_091294.1:42883853-42938853 GCF_038502225.1 Cherax quadricarinatus | reverse complement strand
TTCGGGTTCTGGTGCCAAGACTTGTGTGAGTCCGTATGTTCTTGCCCTCCCCAAGGATGAACAATTAATAATAATAATAATAATACTAATAATAATAATAATAATAATAATAATAATAATAATAATAATAATAATAATAATAATAATTTTACAGTTATGAATCTAGCACACTATGGATATCCTCACAAAGATAACCCCACTAAAATAACTCCTCTAACCTAACCCCACTAAAATAACCCACTAAGATAACCCCACTAAAATAACCCCACTAAAATAACCCCACTAAAATAACTCCTCTAACCTAATCCCACTAAAATAACCCCACTAAGATAACCACACTAAAATAACCCCACTAAAATAACCCCACTAAAATAACCACACTAAAATAACTCCACTATGATAACCCCACTAAAATAACCCCACTAAGATAACCCCACTAAAATAACCCCCACTAAAATAACCCCATTAAAATAACCTTACTAAAATAACCTCACTAAAATAACCCCACTAAGATAACCCCACTAAAATAACTCCACTAAAATAATCCCACTAAGATAACCCCACTAAAATAACTCCACTAAAATAACCCCACTAAGATAACCCCACTAAAATAACCCCATTAAAATAACCCTACTAAAATAACCCCACTAAAATAACCCCACTAAAATAACCCCACTAAGATAATTAATAAAAATAGTTCCATAAAGATAACAGCATGTTCATCTGGCACCATAGTGCCATTATTCAGCAGGAACCTTAAATTAATTGATAGATGGCTCCATTTGACAGGTGGCTCCATTTGACAGGTGGCTCCATTTGACAGGTGGCATCATTTGACAGGTGGCTCCATTTGACAGGTGGCTCCATTTGACAGGTGGCTCCATTTGACAGGTGGCTCCATTTGACAGGTGGCTCCATTTGACAGGTGGCATCATTTGACAGGTGGCTCCATTTGACAGGTGGCTCCATTTGACAGGTGGCTCCATTTGACAGGTGGCTCCATTTGACAGGTGGCACAGTGTGGCACTCGTGTCATGACGAGGTAACTTTCACCTACTGTGACTCAGAGCAGGTGTGGGTGTATGTGTGTGTGTGTGTGTGTGTGTGTGTGTGTGTGTGTGTGTGTGTGTGTGTGTGTGTGTGTGTGTACTCACCTATTTGTGATTGCAGGGGTCTATTCATAGCTCCTGGCTCAGCCTCTTCACTGATTGCTACTAGGTCCTATGTCTCCCTGCTCCATGAGCTTTATCAAACCTCGTCTTAAAACTCTGTATGGCTCCTTCCTCCACTACCTCACTTTCTAGGCTATTCCACTGCCTGACAACTCTATGACTAAAGAAATACTTCCTAACATCCCTTTGACTCATAGGAGTCTTCAGCTTTCAATTGTGACCCCTTGTTTCTGTGTTCCATATCTGGAACACCTGTCTTTGTCCACCTTATCAATTCCTCGCAGTATTTTATATGACGTTATAATGTCTCCCCTGACCCTCTTGTCCACCAGTGCTGTCAGGCCGATTTCCCTTAACCTTTCTTCGTTGGACAATCCCCTTAGCTCTGGAACTAGCCTTGTTGACGTGCCTGACCAGGTGTGGGTTCCAAACTGGTGCTGCATACTCCAATATGGGCCTGACGTATATGGTGTACAGAGTTTCGAACGATTCCTTACTAAGTTATCGGAATACTATTCTTAGGTTTGTCAGACGCCCGCATGCTGCAGCAGTTATCTGGTTGATGTGCGCCTCAGGAGATGTGCTCGGTATTATACTCACCCCAATATCATTTTCCTTGAGTGAGGTTTGTAGTCTCTGGCCACCTAGACTATACTCCGTCTGAGGTCTTCTTTGCCCTTCCCGATCTTCATGACTTTGCATTTTTTTTTTTTTTTTTTGTGTGTGTGTGTGTGTGTGTGTGTGTGTGTGTGTGTGTGTGTGTGTGTGTGTGTGTGTGTGTGTGTGTGTGTGTGTGTGTGTGTGTGTGTGTGTGTGTGTGTGTGTGTGTGTGTGTGTGTGTGTGTACTAATCTAATTGTACTCACCTAATTGTGGTTGCAGGGGTCGAGACTCAGCTCCTGGCCCCGCCTCCTCACTGATCGCTACTACTATCTCTCTGCTTCCTGAGCTTTGTCATACCTCTTCTTAAAACTATGTATGGTTCCTGCCTCCACTACTTCACTTGCTAGGCTATTCCACTTGCTGACAACTCTATGACTGAAGAAATACTTCCTAACGTCCCTGTGACTCGTCTGAGTCTTCAGCTTCCAGTTGTGAAGCCTTGTCCCTGTGTCCCCTCTCTGGAACATCCTATCTCTGTCCACCCTGTCTATTCCCCGCAGTATCTTGTATGTCGTTATCATGTCTCCCCTGACCCTTCTGTCCTCCAGTGTCGTCAGTCCGATTTCCCTTAACCTTTCCTCGTACGACATTCCCTTGAGCTCTGGGACTAGCCTTGATGCAAACCTTTGTACTTTCTCTAACTTCCTGACGTGCTTGACCAGGTGTGGGTTCCAGACTGGTGCTACATACTCCAGTATGGGCCTAACATACACAGTGTACAGTGTCTTGAACGATTCCATATTAAGGTATCGGAACACTATTCTCAGGTTTGCCAGGCGCCCGTATGCTGCAGCGGTTATTTGGTTGATGTGTGCCTCCAGTGATGTGCTCGGTGTTATGGTCACCCCAAGGTCTTTCTCCCTGAGTGAGGTCTGTAGTCTTTGTCCACCTAGCCTATACTCTGTCTGCGGTCTTCTTTGCCTCTCCCCAATCTTCATGACTTTGCATTTGGCTGGATTGAATTCGAGAAGCCAGTTACTGGACCACATGTCCAGCCTCTCCAGGTCTCTTTGCAGTCCTGCCTCATCCTCGTCCGATTTAATTCTTCTCATCAACTTCGTCATCTGCGAACAGGGACACTTCAGAGTCTATTCCTTCCATCATGTCGTTCACATATATCAAAAATAGCACTGGTCCTAGAACTGACCCCTGTGGGACCCCGCTCGTAACAGGCGCCCACTGTGATACCTCTTCACGTACCATGACTCGTTGCTGCCTCCCTGCCAGGTATTCCCTTATCCATTGCAGTGCCCTCCCTTTTACATGCGCCTGATCCTCCAGCTTCTGCACTAATCTCTTGTGGGGAACTGTGTCAAAGGCCTTCCTGCAGTCTAGGAAAACGCAATCTACCCACCCCTCTCTCTCGTGTCTTACTTCTGTTACCTTGTCATAAAACTCCAGGAGGTTTGTGATACAAGATTTGCCTTCCATGAATCCATGCTGGTTTTCATTTATAATCTTGTTCCTTTCCAGGTGTTCGACCACTCTCCTCCTGATAATCTTCTCCATGACTTTGCACACAATACATGTCAGAGAGACAGGTCTGTAGTTTAGTGCCTCGTTTCTGTTTCCTTTCTTAAATATGGGGACTACATCAAGGGATGTGTTGAAGATTGTGGTTAGAGGCATGCACAGGATCTCTGCTCCTTCTCTAAGGACCCATGGGGAGATGTTGTCCGGTCCCATCGCCTTTGAGGTGTCAAGGTCACTTAAGAGCTTCTTCACCTCCTCCTCAGTTGTTCGTATGTCATCCAACACTCGTTGGCATATTCCCTCTTGATGTTCCCTTCTGTGCTGTCTTCCCACAGCACTTCCTGTCTCTACTGTAAAAACTTCCTTAAATCTCCTGTTCAGCTCCTCACATACCTCCTGATCATTTCTTGTGAGTACTCCACCTTCTGTCCTTAATCTGATCACCTGGTTTTTGACTGTTGTCTTCCTCCTGATGTGGCTATACAACAGTTTCGGGTCAGTTTTGATTCTCGATGCTATGTCATTTTCATACTGTCGCTGGGCCTCCCTCCTTACCTGTGCGTACTCATTCCTGGCTCTGCGATTGATCTCCCTATTTTCGTGTGTTCTCTGCCTTCTGTACTTTTTCCATTCTCTATTGCACTTTGTTTTTGCCTTCTTACACCGTCGGGTAAACCAGGGGCTCGTTCTGGTCTTCCCGTTGTTACTGTTGCCCTTGGGAATAAACATTTCAACTGCCTCCTTGCATTTTGTTGTTACATATTCCATCATTTCATTTACTGGCTTTCCTGCCAGTTCTCTGTCCCACTGGACCTCCCGCAGGAAGTTCTTCAACCCTATGTAGTCCCCTCTTTTATAGTCAGGCTTTTCCCATTCAACTCCTGTTATTCTCTCCACTTGCAGCTCTACTATGTATTCAAAGCACAGAACCACGTGGTCTCTAGATCCTAGGGGACTCTCATACTTGATGTCCTCAATGTCTGAGCTGCCCAGGGTGAACACAAGGTCCAATCTTGCTGGTTCATCCTCCCCTCTCACTCTGGTAGTGTCCTTAACATGTTGGTGCATGAGATTTTCCAGCACCACGTCCAACATCCTGGCTCTCCATGTTTCGGGACCCCTATGTGGCTCAAGGTTTTCCCAGTCAATCTCCCTGTGATTGAAATCCCCCATAACCAGCAACTTTGCTCTGCTGGAGTGAGCTCTTCTTGCCACCTCAGCAAGTGTGTCCACCATTGCTCTGTTGCTCTCTTCATATTCCTCTCTTGGCCTCCTGCAGTTCTGTGGTGGATTATACATCACTGCAATGACCACTTTGTGTTCCCCAGACTGAAGTGTACCTGCTATGTAGTCTCTTTCTCCCGTCTCATCTATGCCTTCCATTTTCTCGAATTTCCATCTGTTTTTTACGAGCAGAGCAACCCCACCTCCCCCCCTGCCCCTTCTATCTTTCCTCATGATCTGGTATCCTGGTGGGAAGATTGCATCTGTTATTGTCTTCGTGAGTTTTGTTTCTGTAACTGCTATGATGTCTGGGGACTTCTCATTGATTCTTTCTTGCCATTCCTCATGTTTATTCGTTAATCCATCTGCATTTGTGTACCAAACCTTCAACTTCTGTTCTAATACTGTAACTGTGGTGCGGGGGGTGGAAACAGAGGGATTGGTGTGTGATGGTTGGTTTGGATTGTTCAGTTGCCTTGGGGGTGTCGTGGCTGGAGTCCTTCTGCAGGTGTTTCTGGGGGGTGCGCTTGTCCTTCCATTTGATCCTGGGTTATTCTGCTCTCCTTTTTCATTTCCTCCCATTTCTCCTTTCGTTTTTGAACTCTCTCTTTCATTGTCTTCCTTTCGTCCTGTGTTCTGTCTCGATCGAGGTACACACTCCGGAACTCCCGCTTGCCTCTCAGCCGTGCTTTCTCCTGCAGGATCATGGTTCGGGTTGATTCTGCCTTGAAAATTACTTTGAGAGGCCGATTCCTTTTCTTTGTGAACCACCCAATTCTCCGAAAATTTGCCACCTGGGTCATGTCCCCCTCGCCTATCACCTTCATGATATCTTCAATCGCTTTTTTCTCCTCCTGCTTTCTTTCATCATAAGTTTCCCCTTTAGCTTCGTCTTGCCCATAGACAAACACGGATCTCTCCCTTTCCACCTCCCACTGTGACTCCCATTGCATCCTCTGATGTGTTTTAGTTCCTTCCCGTGGAGTGTTCCTTCCTTCAGTCCCTTCCCTAGTTATGGCCCCTATGCTTCTTGGTTTGTCCTTCCTGCTCACCTGTTCCTGGCCCCCACAGGTATCTGGTAAGGTCCTTGCACATGTCCTAGTTCCTTCAATGTCTTCCAACCTCTCGTTCTGTCCTAGTGTGCTCCCTGTCTTTGTTTTGGCCCCATGTGGGTTTGACAGGACCTCTGCATACAGTTTAGTTTCCATGTGTGTGTGTGTGTGTGTGTGAGTCAGTGTGTGTGTGTGTGTGTGTGTGTGTGTGTGTGTGTGTGTGTGTGTGTGTGTGTGTGTTTTAACCTATTTGTGGTTGCAAGGGTCGATTCACAGCTCCTGGCCCTAACAGGTAGGGATTTTATGTGTTTGTGTAAGGTGTGGTTCTCCAGAGGTCATCATCCGGAGGTCATCCTCTAGAGGTCACCTTTCAGAGGTCACTCTCCAGAAGTCAACCTTGACAGATCACCCTACAGAGGTCACCCTCCAGAAGTCAACCTTGGCAGATCACCCTCCAGAGGTCTCCCTCCACAAGTCAACCTTGACAGATCACCCTCCAGAGGTGACCCTCCACAAGTCAACCTTGACAGATCACCCTCCAGAGGTGACCCTCCACAAGTCAACCTTGACAGATCACCCTCCAGAGGTCACCCTTGAGATAAGAAACTGGAGAAAATTTCGCTGACAACAAGGTTTAGCTGAAGCCTCATTGAAGGAGTCCTTTGTGTGCTCCTCGTTCTTATGGACGGTCTTCCTGAAGACGAGGAGGAAGAGGAAGACCCAAGAGGAGGATGGAGAAGAAGACAGCTGCAGGAGGGAAATTAGACATTGTTACACAGTTTTGAATCTTCAGAGATAAGAATGTTAACATTGCTACAGCAACATGTCTCGTAAAACTGTAAGTAAGCTAGCGAAAATGTCGAGACCCAGCTCCTGGACCAATCATTTGCCTCAGTAATCTCTCGACTATCGCCCACAGGAGACGAAGGGGCAAGTAAGTAATGCTAAAAAAAGGCTATCTGTGTAAACAAACTCTCAGTGTGTGTTTACGATCAATAAAGAGAAAAGTAGAGTTGCAAGAGACACGTCGCTACACACCCAGAAAGTGCTTATATACTAGTTTAAGTCATGCAGTTCAGTGCCTGTGTCTAGAGACAATAGATGTAGAACCTTGTGGGGGACAGGAGCTACCTCTTGCCCTGTCAACTTCAGTCTTACGAGAAGGGAAGGGAAGGGAAGGGAAGGGAAGGGAGAGGGGGGGGGTTAATTCACCCTGTAATGAAATCTGTCAGTCTGAGGTGGGAAGCTTGGGTCTGGCGGTGGGGTATCTCCAGGGATTCCACTTAATGCTTTCACAAACACCAGGTCTTTCAGAGATTTCGTTTCATTTCAGCAGGGAAATTATTATTTCTGGAAATAATAATAATAATAATAATAATAATAATAAAAATAATAATAATAAAAATAATAATAAAAAAATTAATAATAACAATAGTAATAATAATAATAATAATAATAATAATAATAATAATAATAATAATAATAATAATAATAATAATAATAAGAATCACTTTCCCGCAGTATAAATCACTGCTAGATGATGGTTGTATTGTGTAGTACACAATAAGCCAGTAAGCCAGCCCTCCAGTAAGCCACCTAGCTAGCAACTTAGTAAGCCAGAAAGCCAGTTTGAATGTTGGCTAAATATTCTCGAAATAGTTTAAATACTGTATTATTCATCAATTTAAATAAAAGAGAGTTAATATTTTACTTTTTTTTACCTGATAATGGTTCAGTAGTGACCGAAACGTCGCCTAAGGCTTCCTCTTCCTAGTTATTGGTGATCTCTCTCTCTTTCTCTGCCTCTCTCTCTCTCTCTCTCTCTCTCTCTCTCTCTCTCTCTCTCTCTCTCTCTCTCTCTCTCTCTCTCTCTCTCTCTCTCTCTCTCTCTCTCTCTCTCTCTTTCTCTGTGCCTCTTTTTTTTTTACACAGGGTTTGACAAGGTTAAGGATCCCTAGCTTTATTGACAGCTATTTACAGGTTAAGGATTCCTAACTTTATTGGCAAGCTAAGAGCTGTTACCTACATCAGCTCATTTGAAAGCATTTTTATTGTTATGAAACATACAAGTAGGGAACAGGATGAAGTTGGAGCCATCTGTCGGCCAGCATTTTCATCTGATCAACTGACTTTATCTCGCTGACATCATTATGCTGTACGAATGTGTTCCATACTCGAGTCATCCTGGGTATATATGATCTCAGATGGAGTGATGTTCTGGAGAAGGGTACAGCCAGAGTGAAGTTGCTGCTTTCTGCCCGTCTTGTGGCATAAAAGCTTGTTTCACGCTGTCCTCGAAGTGGATCCAAGTGTGGTACTTTGACAATATTGGCCTTGTACATAACAGTAAGGCCACCCACATCCCTCCTGTGTTGAAGGCTCTGCTGAAATAACAGATCTATCAAGGATGGGTCCAGGCGAAAGATGAGACGTCTTGCTCTGTTCTCTACTCCGTCAAGCAGTCACAGATGAGAGGGGGGCAAACCAAGAAAGTGGAGCATACTCAAAGTGTGAGCGTACTTGTGCCTCATACAGAATCTTGCAACCCCTACTGTCAAGCAGATGGTAGATAAGGCGAAGTGCTGTAATCTTCCTGGCTGACTTGTTTGCAAGATTTACAAAGTGGATCTTCATGCTCTGTTTGGAGTCGAATTTCACCCAAAGGATATCAACTTCTTCCCCAGGTACCAACACTCTCCCATTCCTACTTATTACTGCTCTGGCATTACCATCATGGTACCTAGAGACCATCATTTGTGTTTTCTCAGGTGCAAATTTTTACTGCCATCGAGTCCCCCAAGTTGATATAGCTCTGGCTGGTGATTGATGTAGCTTAGAGCAGTTGAAGTTTCTTCTCTTGGATAAGAAAATGTCAGTCGTCTGCATATGCATGGGATTCTGGGATGAGATGAAGGTCATTGAAGTAGACATTCCATAACAATGGTCCAAGAACACTTTCTTGTGGAAAACTTGCCCCATTAGGATGTCTTTCTGATTCTATTCCATTAAGAACTACCCTTAGAGATCTACCATGAAGGTAATCACTGAGGAGACATAGAGGAGAGTCTGTAATTCCCAGTGTTTGCAGTTTTGCCGATAGACCCTGGTGCCACACTCGGTCAAAAGCACCAGCAATGTCCAGTGCTACCACACAGCTGACTTTGGATTCATCCAGTGACTGGTGCCATTTAGTGGAGAGGTTTAACAACAGATCAGCAGCAGAGTAACCTTTCCTGAAGCCATGTTGACGGTAAAAAGTGGTAGTGAGTGGTAATCAAAAAACTCTGTCATTTTTCTTGAGATCATTGTCTCAAGTATTTTGCCAGTGATTGACAGGAGTGACACTGGTCTGTAGTTGTTGATTTCTGCTCTGCTCTTCTTTTTGTGAATAGGGACTACATCTGCCTCTTTCCACAGAGAGGGCCATTTACACTGTACTAGGCAGTGCTGAAAGATGCGAGTTACAGGTGCTGCTAGCTGGTCTGCACAGCTCAGCAATCTTGGGTTTAACTTGTCTGGTCGAGAGATTTAAGAAGATGCACCTCCTCCTGCCTTATTGTCACCACTGACAGTTTTGACAGATCTTGCAGCTAGCCAAGGAGGGTCCCTTGCTGGACCAGGAACTTGCATTTTGGTAGCAAAGTGTTCGGAAAAAGATCCGCTTTCTCTTGGCTACTAGTAGAGGCGGTGCCACCCTGTTTATTTAGATATGGAATAAGTTCATCAGGCAGATAACCTTGTCTGTCCTTGACCAGGGACCACCAGGTTTGGAGCCCACTCTACTTGATGCTAGCTTTCTTTTAGTGTCCACCTCCCATTTAGCAATGGCCCACTTTTGAACGTCACCCATATGCCTACAGGCTTGCCTGTGCAAGCTCCTGTTATAGGTGGTAGGATGTCTCTTATACCTTCGCCATGCTTTGTACTTAGCAGTAGCAGCCTCTCTACAACGAAGGCCGAACCAAGGCTGATCTGTTGGCTTCGTCACATACTGCCGGTGAGGGATGTGTTCTTGTTGTAGATTAAGGATGTGTCCAGTGAAGGCTTTCACTTGGTTGTCAACATCCCCTTGGAGAAGAGCATTCCAATTGGTGGTGGCGAGCTCAGAGCAAAGGGCTGGCCAATTACCTCTTTCCCATAGCCAGGTTGTGCGTGTGGACTCCTCACCTCGTTCTGTTGGGATCTTAAGTGTGGTAAAAACAGCCTTGTGGTCAGACGATCCAACGTAGCCGAGGGGTTGACAAGTGACTATGCCTTCTGCCAGATCACTCACTACTGGGTCAAGGGAGGAGCCAGAGATGTGAGTAGGGAAATCAACAAAGTTTCTCATGTCAAACACTGCAAGAAGGTCATCAAAGTCCCTCTGTATAAGGTGTTGGTTGAGGTCACCAACAATCATGATATGTTCACAGTTGTGTTGGAGGGGAAGGGAGTCCACATTTTCCATTAGGAAGTTGATGGGGCCTGCATGTTGCCACTGAGGTCTGTACATTGCGCATGCTAGTACAGAGGTACTAGTGTTTATGCATAGCTTGAAGAACATCATTTCGAGATGAGAAGGGATGGCAATATCAAATGTGCTGGGCATGAACACTTTTAGAGAAGCACACAGTAACACCTCGTTCTTGTCCTTTCCTGTCTCTTCTCATCCATGAGGTGTAGCCAGAAATTCTTGCAAAATTTTCTGGAGTCCTGTCGTCCAAAAATGTTTCAACAACAGCTATCATGTCGGGACGTCGAGTGTTCACAAAACTATGTGTGAACTCTCCAACGTTAGTAATGAAACCTCTAATGTTGGTCGACAGGATGCTGATAGACTGGCTCCTCCTCCTCCTCCTCTCTCTCTCTCTCTCTCTCTCTCTCTCTCTCTCTCTCTCTCTGCCTTTCTCTCTTCCCTAATCCATTCCTCCCGTTCCCACTCTTTTCTAGCTTTCCCCTGGTCTCCCTTTTCCCTCTCCTCTTCCTCCTCCTCTCCCCACTTCTCCTAAAGAGTTCTCAGTTAGGTTGAACTTCAAGTTATCCTCCCAGCCAAGCTGAAGAGTTCAGAGGAGTGCCTGGCACGTTCAGTTCGTTGACACGAGTTCAAGTGGGCACAGGCGAGTTCAAAACGAGTTCACGGGCGTTCAGACGCGTTCACGTTCTTTTCACAAGAGACCAAATGCGATTTTTGTTCGATTTCATATACGTTCACATGCTTTGTAAACACTTTTCACGCACGTTCACATTGGTTCATGCTCGTTCAGGTGTGTCCTACTCACATTCGGGGAGCGTTCATTTGCGTTGGAGCACGTTCATTCGCTTTCACGTACGTTCGCAGGTCACGCTGGGATCCCAGTTCACGAACGTTAACAGTATGTCTAAATCCGTCCGCCACTTTCGTTCGTTATTGTCAGCAGTACGTTCAGACAGGCAACTGCTCGATCATGAACGTCAGCACACGGGCAAGTACGTCTAAAATATACAAACATACACTCCGTCGAGTTCAGTGAACGACAGTGAACGACAGTGAATGCAGCACCACTTGCAGTGAGTGAGGCTTAATGAAGCACGTTCTTTTAGTGAATGACGGTGAATGTAAACTATGCATTAATTTTGACTTCTCTCTCTCTCTCTCTCTCTCTCTCTCTCTCTCTCTCTCTCTCTCTCTCTCTCTCTCTCTCTCTTATCCCTCATCTCTCTCACTTTTCCCACAATACGCTCGACCTTCTTTCCACTTCCATCTCCTCCTTTTCTTCCTTTATTCTCTCCTCCTTCCTCCTCCTCCTCCTCCTCTTCCTCGCCCCAGAACCCCTCCCCCACCCCCCCAGGGTGATATAAATCAGAGGTTCTATTCTTCTCCCGGGTAAACCTTGATTTCAGCCTCTGATACTGAAGCTTCTAGTAATTTATCGAGGAAGAGGAGGGCCAGGGAGTGCCAGGGAGAGGAGGGCCAGGGAGTGCCAGGGAGAGGAGGGCCAGGGAGCGCCAGGGAGAGGAGGGCCAGGGAGAGGTGTGCCAGAGAGAGGAGGGCCAAGGAGAGGAGTGCCAGGGAGAGGATTCCCAGGGAGGGTACCATGAAGGGAGAGCCAGGGAGGGTACCATGAAGGGAGAGCCAGGGAGGGTACCATGAAAGAAGAGCCAGGGAGGGTACCTTGAAGGGAGAGCCAGGGAGGGTACCTTGAAGGGAGAGCCAGGGAGGGTACCATGAAGGGAGGGCCAGGGAGGGTACCATGAAGGGAGAGCCAGGGAGGGTACCTTGAAGGGAGAGCCAGGGAGGGTACCATGAAGGGAGGGCCAGGGAGGGTACCATGAAGGGAGGGCCAGGGAGGGTACCATGAAGGGAGAGCCAGGTAGGGTACCATGAAGGGAGGGCCAGGGAGGGTACCATGGTTGTGGTAGTGATGGAAGTGGCAGTGGTGGTGCTAGTGGTGGTACTGTTGGTGCAGGTAGTGGTAGTGGTCGTGGTGGTAGCGGTAATGGTGGTGGTAATGGTGGTGGTAATGGTGGTGGTGGTGGTGGTGGTGGTGGTGGTGGTGGTGGTAGTAGTGGTAGCGGTGGTGGTGGTAATGGTGGTGGTAGTGGTGGTGGTAATGGTGGTGGTAATGGTGGTGGTAATGGTGGTGGTAGTGGTGGTGGTGATGGTGGTGGCGGTAGTAGTGGTGGTGGTGGTAGGCGTCGTGGTAGCGGTGGTGGTAGCGGTGGTGGTAGTGGTGGTAGTGATGGTGGTAGTGGTGGTAGTCGTGGTGGTAGTGGTGGTGGTTATGATGGTGGTACTGGTGGTGTTAGTGGTCGCGCTAGTGGTCGTGGCTCGTGGGTCGTGGTGGTAGAGGTGGTAGCGGTGGCAATGGTGGTGGTAGTGGTGGTATTCGTGGTGGTAGTGGTGGTGGTAATGATGGTGGTGGTAGCGGTGGTGGTAGTGATGGTGGTAGTGATGGTGGTAGTGGTGGTGGTAGTGGTGGTGGTAGTGGTGGTGGTAGTGGTGGTGGTAGTGGTGGTGGTAGTGGTGGTGGTAGTGGTGGTGGTAGTGGTTGTAGTGGTGAAGATAGTAGTGGTGGTGGTGGTGGTAATGGTGGTAGTAGTGCTGGTGGTAGTGGTAATGGAGGTGGTAGTCATGGTGGTAGTGGTGGAACAAACTCATACACAGCTTCGAGAGAAAGTATGATTAGGCCCCAAGAGGTCAGAAGTCACTGATGTTAATCAGAATTGGCCAAGAGCAGCAGACGTAGCCCCAGTTTTTAAAAAAGAAGACAGACATGAAGCATTAAACTACAGACCAGTGTCACTGACATGTATAGTATGCAAAGTCATGGAGAAGATTATCAGAAGAGTGATGGAACACCTAGAAAGGAATGATCTCATCAACAGCAGCCAACACGGTGTCAGGGACGGGATATCCTGTGTCACAAACCTACTGGAGTTCTATGACAGGGTGACAGCAGTAAGAGAAGAGAGAGAGAGGGGTGGGTAGATTGCGTTTTCTTGGACTGTAAGAAGGCTTTTGACATTGTTCCATACAAGAGATTAGTGCAAAAGCTGGAGGACCAGGCAGGTATAACAAGGAAGACACTGCAAAGGATCAGAGAATACCTGTCGGGAAGACTTCAGTGAGTCATGGTACGTGGCGAGGTGTCAGAGTGGGGTGCCACACGCCTGTGATGAGTGGGGTGCCACAGGGATCAGTCGTAGGACCGCTGCTGTTTCTGGCATTTGTGAACGACATGACGGAAGGAATAGACTCCGAAGTGTCCCTGTTTGCAGATGATGTGAAGTTGATGAGAAGAATTCAATAGAACGAGGACCAGGCAGAACTCACGAAATCGTAATGACACGATTGCAAACACACCATACCACGGGCGGGGATAGAACCCGGGATCAGAGAGTCTCAAAACTCCAGACCGTCGCGTTAGCCACTGGACCAGCTAGCTACAATAAGATTCGTCCAACTAGGTGTATTTCTACACACAGTGGTGCCTATGCTAACCTTCCTGTGGTGTAGAAATATATCTAGTTGGACGAATCTTATTGTGGCTAGCTGGTCCAGTGGCTAACGCGACGGTCTGGAGTTCTGAGACTCTGATCGCGGGTTCTATCCCCACCTGTGGTATGTTTTTTTCAGGCAGAACTACAAAGGGATCTGGACAGGCTGCAGGCCTGGTCCAGCAACTGGAGTTCAACCTCACCAAGTGCAAAGACATGAATATTGGGGAAGGGTAGAGAAGATCGCAGAGGGAATACAGTCTAGAGGGCAAGAGACTACAAACCTCACTCAAGGCAAAGGATCTTGGGATGAGTATATCACCGGGCACATCTCCTGAGGTGCACATCAACCAAATAACTGCTACAGCATACGGGCGCCTGGCAAACCTAAGAACAGCATTCTGATATCTCAATAAGGAGTCGCTCAGGACCCGGTACACTGTGTACGTTAGGCCAATATTGGAGTATGCGGCACCAGTTTGGAACCCTCACCTAGCCAAGCACATAAAGAAACTAGAGAAAGTGCAGAGGTTTGCAACAAAACTATTCCCGGTGCTAAGAGGAGAAGTTAAGGGAAATCAACCTGACGACGCTGGAGGACAGGAGAGATAGGAGTGGAAATGTTAACGACATATAAAATACTGAGAGGAATCGACAAGGTGGACAGAGACAGAATGTTCCAAAGATGAGACAAAGCAAGAAAGGGTCACAGTTGAAAGTTGAAGACTCAGATGAGTCACAGGGATGTTAGGAAGTATTTCTTCAGTCACAGAGCTGTCAGGAAGAGGAATAGTCTGGGAAGTGATGTAGTGAAGACAGGATCCATACATAGCTTTAAGAAGAGGTATGATAAAGCACATGGAGCAGGAAGAGTGACCCAGTAACCCAGTAACGACCAATGAAGAGGCATGGCCAGGAGGTATGACTCGACTCCTGCAACCACAACTAGGTGAGTACACACACACACACACCAAGATTCCCACTCATTTTCAAAGCTCCCTCTTTTCACTCTCCCCTCTTCAGAGTTCCTCTCCCCTACTCACCCCATTCTCCTGTCACCAAAACTTCCTCCCCCAACCCCACTCACTCCCCACTCAGCGACTGGTCCTCCCACTCCACGCATTTCCATTGCTCTTCTCCCTTCAGTGAATCATTTTTTTTAATCCCAGCTTCTTGCTTGCCTCTGCGAAAGAAAAAACTCCCTCTTTTAATTTAACTTCTCCCGTGCAAATGTTTTCCCGCGCAAAAAGAAAAAACGCGCCAAAATTTTTTTTTCCCGCGCAAAAAAAAAAAATCCCTCACTGAAAGTTTTGCAGCTCGGAGGCCCTTCACGGTGCCCCTTCCCTTCCCTTCCCTCCCCATCTTCCTTCCCCTCCCCATCTTAACTTCCCTCCTCACCTTTTCGCCTTCCACCTCCCCATCCAGGGAGATAAGCACTACCTGGTGAGCCAGGGAGCCAAGCACTACCTGCTGAGCCAGGGAGCCAAGCACTACCTGGCAAGCCAGGGAATCGAGCACTACCTGGCGAACCAGGGAGCCAAGCACTACCTGGCAAGCCAGGTAACCAAGCACTACCTGGCAAGCCAGGGAATCGAGCACTACCTGGCGAGCCAGGGAGCCAAGCACTACCTGGCAAGCCAGGTAACCAAGCACTACCTGGCAAGCCAGGGAATCGAGCACTACCTGGCGAGCCAGGGAGCCAAGCACTACCTGGCAAGCCAGGGAGCCTAGCACTACCAGGCGAGCCAAGGAGCCAAGCACTACCTGCTGAGCCAGGGAGCCTAGCACTACCTGGCAAGCCAGGTAACCAAGCACTACCTGGCAAGCCAGGGAATCGAGCACTACCTGGTGAGCCAGGGAGCCAAACACTACCTGGCAAGCCAGGTAAACAAGCACTACCTGGCAAGCCAGGGAATCGAGCACTACCTGGCGAGCCAGGGAGCCAAGCACTACCTGGCGAGCCAGGGAGCCAAGCACTACCTGGCGAGCCAGGGAGCCAAGCACTACCTGGTGAGCCAGGGAGCCTAGCACTACCTGGCAAGCCAGGTAACCAAGCACTATCTGGCAAGCCAGCGAATCTAGCACAACCTGGTGAGCCAGGGAGCCAAGTACTACCTGGCAGTCCAGGGAGCCAAGCACTACCTGGCAAGCCAGGTAACCAAGCACTACCTGGCAAGCCAGGGAATCGAGCACTACCTGGCGAGCCAGGGAACCAAGCACTACCTGGCGAGCCAGGGAGCCTAGCACTACCTGGCAAGCCAGGTAACCAAGCACTATCTGGCAAGCCAGCGAATCTAGCACTACCTGGTGAGCCAGGGAGCCAAGTACTACCTGGCAAGCCAGGGAGCCAAGCACTACCTGGCAAGCCAGGTAACCAAGCACTACCTGGAAAGCCAGGGAATCGAGCACTACCTGGTGAGCCAGGGAGCCAAGCACTACCTGGCAAGCCAGGGAGCCAAGCACTACCTGGCAAGCCAGATAACCAAGCACTACCTGGCAAGCCAGGGAATCGAGCACTACCTGGCGAGCCAGGGAGCCAAGCACTACCTGGCGAGCCAGGTAACCAAGCACTACCTGGCAAGCCAGGGAATCGAGCACTACCTGGCGAGCCAGGGAGCCTAGCACTACCTGGCGAGCCAAGGAGCCAAGCACTACCTGCTGAGCCAGGGAGCCTAGCACTACCTGGCAAGCCAGGTAACCAAGCACTACCTGGCAAGCCAGGGAATCGAGCACTATCTGGTGAGCCAGGGAGCCAAGCACTACCTGGCGAGCCAAGGAGCCAAGCACTACCTGGCGAGCCAGGGAGCCAAGCACTACCTGGTGAGCCAGGGAGCCTAGCACTACCTGGCAAGCCAGGTAACCAAGCACTATCTGGCAAGCCAGGGAATCGAGCACTACCTGGTGAGCCAGGGAGCCTAGCACTACCTGGCGAGCCAGGGAGCCAAGCACTACCTGGCGAGCCAGGGAGCCTAGCACTGCCTGGCAAGCCAGGTAACCAATCACTACCTGGCAAGCCAGCGAATCAAGCACTACCTGGTGGGCCAGGTAGCCAAGCACTATCTGGCAAGCCAGGGAGCCAAGCACTACCTGGCAAGCCAGGGAGCCATGCACTACCTGGCAAACCAGGGAGCCAAGCACTACCTGGCAAGCCGGGGAACCAAGCACACCCTCGCAAGCCATGTAGCCAAGCACTACCTGGCAAGCCAGAGAGCCAAGCACTACCTGGCAAGCCAGGGAGCCAAGCACTACCTGGCAAGCCAGGGAGCCAAGCACACCCTGGCAAACCATGTAGCCAAGCACTACCTGGTGAGCCAGGGAGCCAAGCACTACCTGGCAAGCCAGGGAGAAAAGCACACCCTGGCAAACCATGTAGCCAAGCACTTCCTGGCAAGCCAGGGAGCCAAGCACTACCTGGCAAGCCAGGGAGAAAAGCACACCCTGGCAAACCATGTAGCCAAGCACTACCTGGCAAGCCAAGGAGCCAAGCACTACCTGGCAAACCAGGGAGAAAAGCACTACCTGGCAAGCCAGGTAGCCAAGCACTACCTGGCAAGCCATGGAGTCAAGCACTACCTGGCAAGCCAGGGAGCCAAGCACTACCTGGCAAGCCAGGGTAAACCCGGCATGAAGGAAGCTGCCGGAGTAACACTGACGTTATCCAGAGATAATCCGCAAGGAGACGAACCAGCAGTCGGATTAGTGAAAATTCTTTACAAGAACGCAACCAATTCTTGCTCTGCCTGTGTGGATGCTTGCAAGAAGAAGAAGAAGAAGAAGAAGAAGAAGAAGAAGAAGAAGAAGAAGAAGAAGAAGAAGAAGAAGAAGAAGAAGAAGAAGAAGAAGAAGAAGAAGAAGAAGAAGAAGAAGAAGAAGAAGAAGAAGAAGAAGAAGAAGAAGAAGAAGAAAAAAAGAAGAAGAAGAAGAAGAAGAAGAAGAAGAAGAAGAAGAAGAAGAAGAAGAAGAAGAAGAAGAAGAAGAAGAAGAAGAAGAAGAAGAAGAAGAAGAAGAAGAAGAAGAAGAAGAAGAAGAAGAAGAAGAAGAAGAAGAAGAAGAAGAAGAAGAAGAAGAAGAAGAAGAAGAAGAAGAAGAAGAAGAAGAAGAAGAAGAAGAAGAAGAAGAAGAAGAAGAAGAAGAAGAAGAAAGAAGAAGAAGAAGAAGAAGAAGAAGAAGAAGAAGAAGAAGAAGAAGAAGAAGAAGAAGAAGAAGAAGAAGAAGAAGAAGAAGAAGAAGAAGAAGAAGAAGAAGAAGAAGAAGAAGAAGAAGAAGAAGAAGAAGAAAAAGAAAAAGAAAAAGAAGAAGAAGAAGAAGAGGGAGGAGAAGGAGGAGGAGAAGAGAGAAGGAAAAAACTTGTATACAAAGTCTTAATACACGTTTGTAAGTCTGCAGGTTAGAGAGCAGTTGAATGAATGATGGTAAAAGTGTTTCATCTCCTTTTTAGGGTTGTGGAGATGGCTTAAGGGAGGTAAAACATAAGAAAAAAAATAGGGAATGTAAACAAAAACAGATTAATGTAAATAATTTACACGAGAATGAAAATTGTGGGGATGAGCAGGAACTACGAGAACACTTATATATAATGATAGGTCTTGTGATAGACCAGAATGATGATAGGTCTTGTGATAGACCAGAATGATGATAGGTCTTGTTATAGACCAGAATGATGATAGGTCTTGTTATAGACCAGAATGATGATAGGTCTTGTGATAGACCAGAATGATGATAGGTCTTGTTATAGACCAGAATGATGATAGGTCTTGTGATAGACCAGAATGATGATAGGTCTTGTTATAGACCAGAATGATGCTAGGTCTTGTTATAGGCCAGAATGATGATAGGTCTTGTTATAGACCAGAATGATGATAGGTCTTGTTATAGACCAGAATGATGATAGGTCTTGTTATAGACCAGAATGATGATAGGTCTTGTTATAGACCAGAATGATGCTAGGTCTTGTTATAGGCCAGAATGATAATAGGTCTTGTTATAGACCAGAATGATGATAGGTCTTGTTATAGACCAGAATGATGATAGGTCTTGTTATAGACCAGAATGATGATAGGTCTTGTTATATGCCAGAATGATGATAGATCTTGTGATAGACCAGAATGATGATAGGTCTTGTGATAGACCAGAATGATGATAGGTCTTGTTATAGACCAGAATGATGATAGGTCTTGTTATAGACAAGAATGATGATAGGTCTTGTTATAGACCAGAATGATGATAGGTCTTGTTATATACCAGAATGATGATAGGTCTTGTTATAGACCAGAATGATGATAGGTCTTGTGATAGACCAGAATGATGATAGGTCTTGTTATAGACCAGAATGATGATAGGTCTTGTTATAGACCAGAATGATGATAGGTCTTGTGATAGACCAGAATGATGATAGGTCTTGTTATAGACCAGAATGATGATAGGTCTTGTTATAGACCAGAATGATGATAGGTCTTGTGATAGACCAGAATGATGATAGGTCTTGTGAAAGACCGGAATGATGATAGGTCTTGTGATAGACCAGAATGATGATAGGTCTTGTGATAGACCAGAATGATGATAGGTCTTGTGATAGACCAGAATGATGATAGGTCTTGTGATAGACCAGAATGATGATAGGTCTTGTTATAGACCAGAATGATGATAGGTCTTGTGATAGACCAGAATGATGATAGGTCTTGTGAAAGACCGGAATGATGATAGGTCTTGTGATAGACCAGAATGATGATAGGTCTTGTTATAGACCAGAATGATGATAGGTCTTGTGATAGACCAGAATGATGATAGGTCTTGTGAAAGACCGGAATGATGATAGGTCTTGTGATAGACCAGAATGATGATAGGTCTTGTGATAGACCAGAATGATGATAGGTCTTGTGATAGACCAGAATGATGATAGGTCTTGTGATAGACCAGAATGATGATAGGTCTTGTGATAGACCAGAATGATGATAGGTCTTGTGATAGACCAGAATGATGATAGGTCTTGTGATAGACCAGAATGATGATAGGTCTTGTGATAGACCAGAATGATGATAGGTCTTGTGAAAGACCAGAATGATGATAGGTCTTATGACAGACCAGAATGATGATAGGTCTTGTGATAGACCAGAATGATGATAGGTCTTGTTATAGACCAGAATGATGATAGGTCTTGTGATAGACCAGAATGATGATAGGTCTTGTTATAGACCAGAATGATGATAGGTCTTGTTATAGACCAGAATGATGATAGGTCTTATGACAGACCAGAGGTGGGTACTATACGCACTAAATATCACAACAGTGGAGAAATGAAAACTGAGGGACGCACTTAGCCACAACATACACAATACTTAAGAGGAGACATGACCATAACATACAAGATACTCCCAGGTACTGAGAAGCTTCTCACAGTAATTGAAAAGTGGTGAGACCAGGACGTGGGAACACAAATGGAAATTAAACTCTTATCACCAGTGAGGGGAATGAAGGAGGGGAACAGTACCGAGGGAAGAGGTATTGAAGGGAGGGGTTGGGGAGAAGGTACCCTTGAGGAAAGAAGCACTGGAGAGGGAAGGGGAATGAGAGGGAAGGGAATGAGAGGGAAGGGAATGAGAGGGAAGGGAATGAGAGGGAAGGGAATGAGAGGGAAGGGAATGAGAGGGAAGGGGAATGAGAGGGAAGGGAATGAGAGGGAAGGGGAATGAGAGGGGCTTACTAAACCATCATTAAACAATATCCCTTCCCTCCCTTCCTCTCCTTCCTTCCTCCTTCCTTCCATCCTTCCTCCCTTTCCTCCCTCTCATCTTCCTCCCCAATCCTTCCTTCACCCTGGGGAGCCATCAAGCACTTACAACATTCAACTTTACTCCCCTGTGAATGATGACTATCCTCCCCAGGCTTCTCTTGGCTTCCCCTGACTACCCCTAGCTCCCACTGGCTCAGTCTGGCTCCCCTTGGCTCCCTCTGGCTTTACCAGGCACTCCCTACCTCCCCCAGGCTCCCCTGGATCCCTCTGGCTCCCTCTGGCTCTCCAGGCTCCCCCAGGCTTCAACATATTCACCCCCTCTCACACCCCTCTCTTTCACATCCTCTTCCCTCTCACTCCCCTCTTTCAATCCTCTCTCTCTTTTATATCTCAACCCTCTTGCCTCTCTTCTCCTGTCTCTTCCACTCTTCCCTGTCTGTCAGTTCTTCTCTTCCACTCTCCCCTTATCCTTCAAATTCTCTCTTCCTTCCCTCCCTTCGCTCTCAGTCCATCTCTTCTTCCTTCCTTTCACTCCCTTCTCTTCCCTCTCTCTCTCTCTCTCTCTCTCTCTCTCTCTCTCTCTCTCCCTCTCTCTCTCCTTTACCCTCCTCTTCACTCACTATTATTTACCATTTCCCTCCCCTCCTTCCCCTCCTTGCACCCCTCCCCTCCTTCCCCTCCTTGCACCCCTCCCCTCCTCCCCCCACCTTCCCCAACACAGACTCAGGTGAGAGAAGACAAATGTTATCAAAGTTAAAGTTACCAGCAGAGTTATCTTCGGTAAGACTACATTGCTAAGTTATCTAAGTCACTTGGAGTGTTATCTTAGGTAAGATAACAAGATGAGCTGTCTCTGATACCTGGAGAGTTATCTTAGATGTGAGTACAAGCTAAGTTATCTATAATACCTAAAGGTAAATATAACAAGATGAGTTACGTTAGGCTCCTAGAAAGTTATCATAGGAAACTTATCATAGATACAAAGAAAGTTATCATAGGTACCTAGAAAGTTATCACTGGCACCTAGAAAGTTATCACAGGCACCTAGAAAGTTATCATAGTAACCTATAAAGTTATCATAGGTACCTAGAAAGTTATCATAGATACCTTGAAAGTTATCATAGGTACCAAGAAAGTTATCATAGGTACCTAGAAAGTTATCAAAAGTACCTAGAAAGTTATCATAAGTACCTAGAAAGTTATCATAGGTACCTTGAAAGTTATCATAGGAAAGTTATCATAGGTACCAAGAAAGTTATCATAGGTACCTAGAAATTTATTATAAGTACCTAGAAAGTTATCATAGGAAAATTATCATAGCAACCTAGAAAGTTATTATAGGTACCTAGAAAGTTATCATAGGTACATAGAAAGTTATCATAGGTACCTAGAAAGTTATCATAGGTACCTAGAAAGTTATCACAAGCATCTAGAAAGTTATCACAGCAACCTAGAGAGTTATCATGGGTATTTAGAAAGTTATCATAGGCACCTAGAAAGTTATCATATATACCTAGATCGTTATCATAGGTACCTGTGCAAGTTATCTATTAAAAGTTTAAGGGGTAGTTATCTTAGGCAAGACTATAAGGCGAGGCATGTGTATGTACGTATGTATATTTGTGTATATGTATGCATGTATGTCTGTATGTACGTTTACATATGCATATTCTCCCTCTCCTGGCTTTCTCTCTCTCCCTTTCTTCCTCCATGTCCCTCTTCTTCCTCTCGATTCCCCTCTCACAAGGGAGGTAGGCAAGAAAGGGGAGACAGAAATAACACTTTCCCCTCGAGTTATCACGAGGGGAAAGTGAGGGAAGATGAAGCGAGACGGAAGGATGAAGGGGGCACAGAGACGGGGAAGAAGAGGAGGGGAAAGAGGGGAGACAGTAACAGAATACCTCTTAACCAGCCCCTCTTGAGTTATCAAGAGGAAATGGAGGAGAAAGGGAGAGTCCAGAACGAAGACAGGAAGAAAGAAGGAAGGAAGGGAGGGGGGTGGAGAATAGGGAGCTAAGGGAGGAGGGAAGAGGGAGGAGGAAAAGGAAAGAGAAGGGTTTACAAGGATTAGGTTGGTTCAGAGGGAAGAAGGAAGGGGAGAGAGAAGGGGAAAAGAAAGGGGAATATATGTAACGTAACACCTTTCATGATACATGTCACTCAACATATGTATCACCAGTCACTCAACACATGTATCACCAGTCACTCAACACATGTATCACCAGTCACTCAACACATGTAACACCAGTCACTCAACACATGTATCACCAGTCACTCAACACATGTATCACCAGTTACTCAACACATGTATCACCAGTCACTCAACACATGTATCACCAGTTACTCAACACATGTATCACCAGTTACTCAACACATGTATCACCAGTCACTCAACACATGTATCACCAGTCACTCAACACATGTATCACCAGTTACTCAACACATGTATCACCAGTTACTCAACACATGTATCACCAGTCACTCAACACATGTAACACCAGTCACTCAACACATGTATCACCAGTCACTCAACACATGTATCACCAGTCACTCAACACATGTATCACCAGTTACTCAACACATGTATCACCAGTTACTCAACACATGTATCACCAGTCACTCAACACATGTATCACCAGTTACTCACCACATGTATCACCAGTTACTCAACACATGTATCACCAGTCACTCAACACATGAATCACCAGTCACTCAACACATGTATCACCAGTTACTCAACACATGTATCACCAGTTACTCAACACATGTATCACCAGTCACTCAACACATGTATCACCAGTCACTCAACACATGTATCACCAGTCACTCAACACATGTAACACCAGTCACTCAACACATGTATCACCAGTCACTCAACACATGTATCACCAGTTACTCAACACATGTATCACCAGTCACTCAACACATGTATCACCAGTTACTCAACAGATGTATCACCAGTCACTCAACACATGTATCACCAGTTACTCAACACATGTATCACCAGTCACTCAACACATGTATCACCAGTCACTCAACACATGTAACACCAGTCACTCAACACATGTATCACCAGTCACTCAACAGATGTATCACCAGTCACTCAACACATGTATCACCAGTCACTCAACACATGTATCACCAGTTACTCAACAGATGTATCACCAGTCACTCAACACATGTAACACCAGTTACTCAACAGATGTATCACCAGTTACTCAACAGATGTATCACCAGTCACTCAACACATGTATCACCAGTCACTCAACACATGTATCACCAGTTACTCAACAGATGTATCACCAGTCACTCAACACATGTAACACCAGTCACTCAACACATGTATCACCAGTCACTCAAAACATGTATCACCAGTCACTCAACACATGTATCACCAGTAACTCAACACATGTATCACCAGTTACTCAACAGATGTATCACCAGTCACTCAACACATGTATCACCAGTTACTCAACAGATGTATCACCAGTCACTCAACACATATATCACCAGTCACTCAACACATGTATCACCAGTTACTCAACAGATGTATCACCAGTCACTCAACACATGTATCACCAGTTACTCAACACATGTATCACCAGTTACTCAACAGATGTATCATCAGTCACTCAACACATGTATCATCAGTCACTCAACACATGTATCACCAGTCACTCAACAGATGTATCACCAGTCACTCAACACATGTATCACCAGTCACTCAACACATGTATCACCAGTTACTCAACACATGTATCACCAGTCACTCAACAGATGTATCACCAGTCACTCAACACATGTATCACCAGTCACTCAACACATGTATCACCAGTTACTCAACACATGTATCACCAGTTACTCAACACATGTATCACCAGTTACTCAACACATGTATCACCAGTCACTCAACACATGTATCACCAGTCACTCAACACATGTATCACCAGTTACTCAACACATGTATCACCAGTCACTCAACACATGTATCACCAGTCACTCAACACATGTATCACCAGTAACTCAACACATGTATCACCAGTAACTCAACACATGTATCACCAGTCACTCAACACATGTATCACCAGTTACTCAACACATGTATCACCAGTTACTCAACACATGTATCACCAGTCACTCAACACATGTATCACCAGTCACTCAACACATATATCACCAGTTACTCAACAAATGTATCACCAGTTACTCAACACATGTATCACCAGTCACTCAACACATGTATCACCAGTTACTCAACACATGTATCACCAGTCACTCAACACATGTATCACCAGTTACTCAACACATGTATCACCAGTTACTCAACACATGTATCTCCAGTTACTCAACACATGTATCACCAGTCACTCAACACATGTATCACCAGTTACTCAACACATGTATCACCAGTTACTCAACACATGTATCACCAGTCACTCAACACATGTATCACCAGTTACTCAACACATGTATCACCAGTCACTCAACACATCTATCACCAGTTACTCAACACATGTATCACCAGTCACTCAACACATGTATCACCAGTCACTCAACACATGTATCACCAGTTACTCAACACATGTATCACCAGTCACTCAACACATGTATCACCAGTTACTCAACACATGTATCACCAGTCACTCAACACATGTATCACCAGTCACTCAACACATGTATCACCAGTTACTCAACACATGTATCACCAGTCACTCAACACATGTATCACCAGTCACTCAACACATGTATCACCAGTAACTCAACACATGTATCACCAGTAACTCAACACATGTATCACCAGTAACTCAACACATGTATCACCAGTAACTCAACACATGTATCACCAGTCACTCAACACATGTATCACCAGTTACTCAACACATGTATCACCAGTCACTCAACACATGTATCACCAGTCACTCAACACATGTATCACCAGTAACTCAACACATGTATCACCAGTCACTCAACACATGTATCACCAGTTACTTAACACATGTATCACCAGTCACTCAACACATGTATCACCAGTAACTCAACACATGTATCACCAGTCACTCAACACATGTATCACCAGTTACTCAACACATGTATCACCAGTCACTCAACACATGTATCACCAGTAACTCAACACATGTATCACCAATAACTCAACACATGTATCACCAGTCACTCAACACATGTATCACCAGTCACTCAACACATGTATCACCAGTAACTCAACACATGTATCACCAGTAACTCAACACATGTATCACTAAAGAGGAAAGAGAACCTAAATGACTAAGTTATCTTCGAGAGAGGGAGAGAGAGAGAGAGAGAGAGAGAGAGAGAGAGAGAGAACAGAGAGAGAGAGAGAGAGAACAGAGAGAGGAGAGGAGAGAGAGAGAGAGAGAACAGAGAGAGGAGAGGAGAGAGAGAGAGAGAGAACAGAGAGAGGAGAGGAGAGAGAGAGAGAGAACAGACAGAGAGAGAGAGAGAGAGAGAGAGAGAGAGAGAGAGAGAGAGAGAGAGAGAGAGAGAGAGAGAGAGAGAGAGAGAGAGAGAGAACAAGGGTGTAAGCAGTTCCTTACTAAGAGAAACCGTGATTTGGTTTACGTGGCCTGCAAGAGCCGTGGCTTATAAGAGCCGTGGCATGTAAGAGCCGTGGCTTGGTAAAGCAGTGGTTTGAAAGAGCCGTGGCTTATAAGAGCCATGGCTTGGAAGAACCGTGGCTTGGAAGCCCTCGTAACAAAACCTAAACAATGCATCGAGTATAACCCTGAGACCTGAGCTCTTTCTCAACATGCATAACCTTCTAATCACAACATTAACTGGGATGGAGGCAGCATTACACCATCATGCAGACCGCCTGTACATGGGAACAAGCAGAGTCATCACTCATACAAACTCTACCTAACTCTTAACATTTCAAAGAGGATGGGTATCATGGGAAAGTGACACGTGGATTGCATTACGTAGGGTTGGCAGTACGTAGATTCAGAGACAGTGGGTAGTTTCACAGCCGTCAACCCAGTCTCTGAGAGAGCAGAGAGACTAGGTTACGGCTGTAAGGGCGCTACCCACCTTGTCTGTAATTATACGTACTACCAGCCTACGTGAGTATTACTTTACCCAATCCACGTGTCGAACTCCCACATGATATGGGTGGGGGAGTGTGGAATAATTCCAGGTTCTATTTCGACATTCGCTGTTACGGATAACCTACCAGGGACTCTGAAACGTTCCGTCGTAATGAATTGAACTGGACGTGATTCTAGTGTGTCACAGTACGACTCTTGATTCTAGTGTGTCACAGTACGACTCTTGATTCTAGTGTGTCACAGTACGACTCTTCCTAAGACCTTTGTCCTATGATTTTTGCAGTAACTTCCATAGATTTTTTAGTGAATTTTTATAAGCGACTTCTACTGCTGCTACAGTTACTGCTACTGCTACTACTGCAGCAACTATTACTATTACTACTATTACAATTGATACTGCTACTATTACTACTGCTACTACTACTACAACTTCCACCACTACTACTACTGCTGCTACTACTACTACTACTACTACTACTACTACTACTACTACTATTACTACTACTACTACTACTACTACTACTACTACTACTACCACCACTATTACTGCTACTACTGCTGCTACTACTGCTACTACTACTACTACTACCACCACTATTACTGCTACTACTGCTGCTACCACTACTACTACTACTACTCAACCACCAATCACTCATTACCGCTACCACAGCCGCACTGCAATACTACCACTACTACCACCCCACTACCATTACGCTACTACTGCTGCACCACTACACTACCTACCACTCACTATATTACCACTACCACAACCACCACCACTCATTACTGACCACTACTGCTACCACTATTACTACTACTACTACTACTACAACTACCACCACTATTACTGCTACTACTACTAATACTACTACAACTACCACCACTATTACTGCTACTACTGCTGCTACTATTATTACTACTACTACTACTACTACAACTACCACCACTATTACTGCTACTACTGCTGCTACTATTACTACTACTACTACTACAACTACCACCACTATTACTGCTACTATTGCTGCTACTATTATTACTACTACTACTACAACTACCACCACTATTACTGCTACTACTGCTGCTATTACTACTACTACAACTACCACCACTATTACTGCTACTACTGCTGCTACTACTACTACAACTACCACCACTATTACTGCTACTACTGCTACTACTACTACTACTACAACTACCACCACTATTACTGCTACTACTACTGCTGCTGCTACTACTACTACTACTACTACAACTATCACCACTATTACTGCTACTACTACTATTACTAGCACTACTACTACTGCTGCTACTACTACTACTACTACTACTACAACTATCACCACTATTACTGATACTACTACTATTACTAGCACTACTACTACTACTGCTACTACTACTACTGCTACTACTACTACAACTATTACTGCTGCTACTACTGCTACTACTACTACAACTTCCACCACTATTACTGCTACTACTGCTGCTACTACTGCTACTACTACTACAACTATCACCACTATTACTGATACTACTACTATTACTAGCACTACTACTACTACCAAGCTACTACTACTACTGCTACTACTACTACAACTATCACCACTATTACTGATACTACTACTATTACTAGCACTACTACTACTACTGCTACTACTACTACTGCTACTACTACTACAACTATCACCACTATTACTGATACTACTACTATTACTAGCACTACTACTACTACTGCTACTACTACTACTACTGCTACTACTACTACAACTACTACTACTACTACTACTACTACTACTACTCTCTCCCCTGTCCACTTTACATACCTGCATTCTGCCTCTTCTCATACTTGTACCATTGTAATCAAAATCACATAACAAACTAACGTTTCATTAATAAAGGCGACTTGCATGAATACATTTATGTCTTGCTACCACCTAAGTAGTCGGCACTTAGTGCCCTCTTTCTCCCATCAACCAGGATTACCGCAGATCTCTGCCGCTGCAACAATGCAACATAGGGAGAACTCCCCGCAGTGTGAGTTGCAGACCAACGGACGCAGTGCAAAGATTTACGGCGGATTTACAGACATAATTTGAGGCTTCAGGAAGACATATTGATAACTTTAAAGAGGATTTATGGTGGAAATTATGGAGGATTTATGAAATAAGAAGACTAATGGATATTTAATGTTGGGGATTTGTTGAGATATACCCGCCTAGGGGGATTATAAGAATGTTTAAAATATTTTAGGGATTTAGGGAAGAAGAAAAGACAGCCGTGGTTTATTTGAAAGAAGTGTTGTGGAAAAAATATAAGAAACGGAAAACAGGGGATGGCAGGAAACAAAAGAAGTGTGTGAAAGAAGTGCGTGAAAGAAGTGTGTGAAAGAAGTGTGTGAAAGAAGTGTGTGAAAGAAGTGTGTGAAAGAAGTGTGTGAAAGAAGTGTGTGAAAGAAGTGTGTGAAAGAAGTGTGTGAAAGAAGTGTGTGAAAGAAGTGTGTGAAAGAAGTGTGTGAAAGAAGTGTGTGAAAGAAGTGTGTGAAAGAAGTGTGTGAAAGAAGTGTGTGAAAGAAGTGTGTGAAAGAAGTGTGTGAAAGAAGTGCGTGAAAGAAGTGTGTGAAAGAAGTGCGTGAAAGAAGTGTGTGAAAGAAGTGTGTGAAAGAAGTGCGTGAAAGAAGTGTGTGAAAGAGAGAGAAATCAAGATGCCTTTATTTTTTAAAATTTGCTGATCAATGCATTATGAAAGATGGAACTATCGTATTACATATACAGCTGTGTGTGTGTGTGTGTAGTGTGTGTGTGTGTGTGTGTGTGTGTGTGTGTGTGTGTGTGTGTGTGTGTGTGTGTGTGTGTGTGTGTGTGTGTGTGTGTGTGTGTGTGTGTGTGTGTGTGTGTGTGTGTGTGTGTGTGTGTGTGTGTGTTTGTGTGTGTGTGTGTGTGTGTGTGTGTGGTGTGTGTGTGTGTGTGTGTGTGTGTGTGTGTGTGTGTGTGTGTGTGTGTGTGTGTGTGTGTGTGTGTGTGTGTGTGTGTGTGTGTGTGTGTGTGTGTGTGTGTGTGTGTGTGTGTGTGTGTGTGTGTGTGTGTGTGTGTGTGTGTGTGTGTGTGTGTGTGTGTGTGTGTGTGTGTGTGTGTGTGTGTGTGTGTGTGTGTGTGTGTGTGTGTGTGTGTGTGTGCGTGCGTGCGTGCGTGTGTGTGTGTGTGTGTGTCCCAACACAGGCAGACACATTTCGACACTTTGTATAAGCCTCATCCTGCCTGATGGAACGTGACAGGGGAAAACCTGACTAGCTTTCGTTCCCACCTGTGTAACTGTCGTAGAGAATAGGGTAGAAGCACACTGTACCCAACCTCCCTATCAAGAGTTCCTGGTGAATACAAATCGATGAACAGATGCGGTAACAGACCCATGACTCGGCTCGTGGTGAGTCAGTGGTCCTTCCCTCACACAAACACACACACTAGCTTACGTATTTTCCTAGGTATGGGCTCGACACTGGCGCTGCGTACTGTACCAGGATACCGGGAAACACAAGGAATACATTCAGACGAGTGAGACATATGTGAAACATGTGTTGTACATGTTTTATACCTGCAGGGACTAAGTACCATAAGCATAATAAATTCCTCGTGTTACAGGTCACAGTTTGAACACTAGGAACGACAGTACGACAGGAACAGATCGATGGTATCAGTCAACAGGAAGTACGAAGGACAATAGAAATAAATGGAAAGCAACAATACAGTGGTTGAAACTAGCCAAATGTAGACGCTTATGACAGAAATCTTATTACGTCGTGATACTCCTCCTCCAAGAGTTTTTTGGGGGGGAGGGAGGGAGGGAGGGAGGAGGGAGGGGGGAGGGCGGGAGGAGGGAGGGAGGAGGGAGGGGGAGGGGGAGGGAGGGAGGGAGGGAGGGAGGAGGAGGGGGGAGGGGGAGGGAGGGAGGGAGGGAGGGAGGGAGGAGGGGAGGGAGGGGGTAATCTATAAACCAACACACATAAGTTCACTTAAGTAATCTTATTGTCTAGGAATTATCTACGACTGCTGCCTTATCTAATCTTTCTACTTCATTACTCCCATCATCATCTACTTCTCGTGTATTAGTCTACATCTACTTTATTAGTCTACATCTACTTTATTAGTCTACATCTACTTTATTAGTCTACATCTACTTTATTAGTCTACATCTACTTTATTAGTCTACATCTACTTTATTAGTCTACATCTACTTTATTAGTCTACATCTACTTTATTAGTCTACATCTACTTTATTAGTCTACATCTACTTTATTAGTCTACATCTACTTTATTAGTCTACATCTACTCTGCTTATTAGTTCACTTTCAACGTTCATTTTCCTCCAGCCAACAGAACATCATTCATTACCTCCTCTTTCCCGTTAATGGTCAGCTCTATCCACTACCCTCACCGTCGTACTTGCTTGATCAACCAGGCTGTTACTCTGGCTGGCCGCTAATTCACTTATCAATCATAGCCTGGTTGATCCGACACGTGGCGGAAGAAATTGCTGAGTTTCCTCTTGAAGGCTTCTACACTTGCTCCAGCAATGTTTGCGATATCCTCTGATAGAGTGTTGAATAGTCTTGGGCCGCGGATGTTAATACAGTGTTCTGTTATTATGCCCACGGCTCCCCTGCCTTTCGTGTATCTTCCTCTCCTCCTTTCTAGTGAGTACATATTTAGGTCTTCAGGGCGTTCCCAGAAATTTAAATGCTTTATTGGCTCTTTGTGGACCGTAAATGATCTCTGTATCTGTTCCAGGTATTTCTCCTGCCGTGAACGGGGTTGTTAACACTGAACAGTACGCAAAACACCTTAAGCGATTTGAATAGTGTCACCATTAACTCAATTTTCCTTATTTTCAAGGTTCTTATTATCCACCCCATATCGTTTTCCTGGCCATCGTGACATCTGACCCATCGCGTTCTTTTAACGAAAGGCGACCCGCTGACATTACTACTCCCAGTCCTTATACGTGTTCTTGTCGTTCTATTCGGTGACCGTCTGCGTTTTATACACAGTGTCCGTCTTGAGTTCATCATTTTATTTCTAAGCAGCTGGAACTTATCACCTTTGAACGTTATGTTGTCCTCTCCTGCTCAATGGTAAATAATGCTTATATCTTCCTGGAAGCTTGTGTCTTGGACTGGGGTGATTTTCATTGGTATCATCTGTAAACTATAATACAAAACTGTGACGAGTTTTTTCCATGTTCGATACGAGGATAAGAAACAGTAAAGGTGCCAGAGCCATGCCTTGGGGTACTGAGTTCTTTTCCTTTGCTACTGCTGGATTTTGCTCTGTTTACTACTACTCTTTGTGTTTTATCTATTAGTAAGTTCAGTATGCATTTGCCTGTTCTCTCCATTATAACTGAAGCCTTCATTGTGCTTGAAATCGCTCCATGGTTGCACTTGCCAGACGCCTTTGAGAATTGACTGTACATCACATCTGTGCTTTGGGTTCCTTCCCACTTTTCCGAAATAAAATGGTTATAATCATAATCATAATTTTTAAAGAGATGGAAGGGTAAGCCAGCGGAAGGTCTCTGTCAAGATAACCAAAAGCTCCGGCGGTAGGACATCATATGACTAAGACCGCGTCAGAAAGCACTTGTCTTGTTTCTGGACAAATCTTACCTAACCTGACGGAAATGCGTCATGGTGGTTTAATTAACAGCTGTGACTGCATCATTTCCCGGTTCTAGATAAATGCTGGCTTGTGTGCTGGTGTTCTGTTCCACAGAAGTTGCATTTTGGTATTTCATCACCTACCCTTGACCATCTTTATCCCCGTCCCTTCTAGCCCTGAATCGTACCCTTGATAAGCTTTATCCTCGTCCTCTCTGGCCCTGGGCCCTCCCACCCTGGGCTAGAGCTGTCATTAGGCCTTCACGTAATTGCCGTTACTCTGGCCCCTATTATTTTTTCCAATAAGTGCCTCCGCTGTGGGGAGATGTGTTGAGTGGGTCACCTCACTAACCTCACCTCCCCTCACATCCTCCTCTTACTCCCCTTCCTTCTCCTCCTCCTCCTCTTACTTGCTTTCCTTCCTGCTGCTCCTAAACATCATTTACTGCTCCTTCTCCTCCCTTTCTTCTTCCTCCTCCTCCTCCACCACCTTCTCTTCTTCCTGTTCCTCCTCCTACTCCTGCTCTTCCTCTTTCTCCTGCTGTTGCTGTTGTTGCTGCTACTGCTGCTGCTCCTCCTCCTCCTCCTCCTCCTCCTCCTCCTCCTCCTCCTTCTCCTCTTGCTCCTCGTCCTCCTCCTCCTCCTCCTCCTCCTCCTCCTTCTCCTCTTGCTCCTCGTCCTCCTCCTTGCTCCTAGACCACTACTTAGTTAGGAAGGTAATCACAATTACTTAATCTCTTCTAATGAGCTAAGTGGTAACTCTGGGCTCTCCTTCGCCTTCCTCGGCTCACATTAAGCTAATTAAACTCACTCAAGAGCATCTTACGTTAACTCTGAGAAAGCTAAAGTTGACTCAGGGGCATGTTAGGTTAGCTCTAGGACAGCTAAATTCACAGAGGACCTGGTATCTGAGCTTTGAGGAAGCTAAGTTTTTACCCAGGGCAAGTTACTTTGGCTCTGGGGTAAGTTAGGTTCACATAGGAGGACCTTAAGTTTATTCTCTATAAGGCTAAGTTCATTGAAGGCTAAGTTTGCTTTGAAGGAAGTTTTTTTTGGGGTTCTGAAGGACAAGGAGAATGTTCACTCTCAGAACCATGAACACGCCGAAGAACATGTTCGTTGCAGGTTCTTGTTATGTTGACTCCATAACGAGGTTATTGAATAACTCTCTCTCTCTCTCTCTCTCTCTCTCTCTCTCTCTCTCTCTCTCTCTCTCTCTCTCTCTCTCTCTCTCTCTCTCTCTCTCTCTCATTAGCGAACAACATCATTATCACAAAAAACCTGTTATGTTCCTCTTCACCTGAAGTCTCTAAGTCAAGGACCTGACCCAAGTCTCTTCCTGAGAGAGAGAGAGAGAGAGAGAGAGAGAGAGAGAGAGAGAGAGGGGGGAAGAGATGGACCGGATATAAATATTCAAGCAAGCACACACATAGCCTGGAAAGTGACGTAGAGGAGGCAGGAACCATACATAGTTTTAAGACGAGATTTGATGAAGTTCATGGAGCGGGAAAAGGGAAGATCTGGTCGCAATCAGTGAAGAGGCGGGACCAGGGGCTGTGACTCGATCCCAGCAACCACAAATAGGTGAGTACATACAAACACGCATATACAACAGGCCTAGTGTCTAATCGACATGTGCCTAGGGCAAAATGGTAACAGACACGCACGCACACACGCACGTACGCACGCACGCACGCACGCACGCACGCACGCACGCACACACGCACACCCACACACCCACACTCACACCCACACCCACACACACACACACACACCCACACCCACACACACACACACACACACACACACACACACACACACAGCAGAGGCGCTATGTGTACCCCTAACAACAATATTCAATACATCTATCGAAACAGGGAGATTGCCTGAGGCATGGAAGACAGCAAATGTAGTCCCAATCTTTAAAAAAGGAGACAGACATGAAGCATTAAACTACAGACCAGTGTCACTGACATGTATAGTATGCAAAATCATGGAGAAGATTATCAGGAGAAGAGTGGTGGAACACCTAGAAAGGAATTATCTCATCAACAGCAGCCAGCATGGTTTCAGGGACGGGAAATCCTGTGTCACAAACCTACTGGAGTTCTATGACATGGTGACAGCAGTAAGACAAGAGAGAGAGGGGTGGGTGGATTGCATTTTCTTGGACTGCAAGAAGGCGTTTGACACAGTTCCACACAAGAGATTGGTGCAAAAACTGGAGGACCAAGCAGGGATAACAGGGAAGGCACTACAATGGATCAGGAATACTTGTCAGGAAGACAGCAGCGAGTCATGGTACGTGGCGAGGTGTCAGAGTGGGCACCTGTGACCAGCGGGGTCCCGCAGGGGTCAGTCCTAGGACCAGTGCTGTTTCTGGTATTTGTGAACGACATGACGGAAGGAATAGACTCTGAGGTGTCCCTGTTTGCAGATGACGTGAAGTTGATGAGAAGAATACACTCGATCGAAGACCAGGCAGAACTACAAAGGGATCTGGACAGGCTGCAGAACTGGTCCAGCAATTGGCTCCTGGAGTTCAATCCCACCAAGTGCAAAGTCATGAAGATTGGGGAAGGGCAAAGAAGGCCGCAAACGAGTACAGTCTAGGGGGTCAGAGACTACAAACCTCACTCAAGGAAAAAGATCTTGGGTGAGTATAACACCATGCACATCTCCTGAAGCGCACATCAACCAAATAACTGCTGCAGCATATGGGCGCCTAGCAAACCTCAGAACAGCATTCCGACATCTTAATAAGGAATCGTTCAGGACCCTGTACACCGTATACGTTAGGCCCATATTGGAGTATGCGGCACCAGTTTGGAACCCACACCTAGCCAAGCACGTAAAGAAACTAGAGAAAGTGCAAAGGTTTGCAACAAGACTAGTCCCAGAGCTAAGAGGTATGTCCTACGAGGAGAGGTTAAGGGAAATCAACCTGACGACACTGGAGGACAGGAGAGATAGGGGGGACATGATAACGACATACAAAATACTGAGAGGAATTGACAAGGTGGACAAAAACAGGATGTTCCAGAGATTGGACACAGTAACAAGGGGACACAGTTGGAAGCTAAAGACACAGATGAATCACAGGGATGTTAGGAAGTATTTCTTCAGCCACAGAGTAGTCAGTAAGTGGAATAGTTTGGGAAGCGATGTAGTGGAGGCAGGATCCATACATAGCTTTAAGCAGAGGTACGATAAAGCTCACGGCTCAGGGAGAGTGACCTAGTAGCGATCAGTGAAGAGGCGGGGCCAGGAGCTCGGACTCGACCCCCGCAACCTCAACTAGGTGAGTACAACTAGGTGAGTACACACACACACACACACACACACACACACACACACACTGGTGCCAGAAATTCTTTGGAAAAAGTCTAATGTTAATTGTATCAATTAATAAGAAGGGTGGGTGAGTGGGTGGAGGTGAGTGGGTGGAGGTGAGTAGGTGGGTGAGTGGGTGGAGGTGAGTGGGTGGAGGTGAGTGGGTGGGTGAGTGGGTGGAGGTGAGTGGGTGGAGGTGAGTGGGTGGAGGTGAGTGGGTGGAGGTGAGTGGGTGGAGGTGAGTGGGTGGAGGTGAGTGGGTGGGTGAGTGGGTGGGTGAATGGGTGAGTGAGTTAGTGGATATGACTGGGTAGGTGGATTATTGGATGGGTTGGTGGGTGAGTCTTGGCTGAGTTGGTGGCTGGGTTGTGGGAGGTGAGGAGGTCCCAGGAGCTCTGGGCTGGGCGAGGGATTATTATTGTCATTATTATTATTATTATTATTATTATTATTATTATTATTATTATTATTATTATTATTATTATTATTATTATTATTATAAGTGGAGATGTGAGGGACCCACACATACGCATACTTCTTTCTGTAAAACAAAAGGCACATAGCGTCTGTGAGATACGAGGATGGTGGCCGCTATAACGAGGTACTCGCTAGTGTCAGGGTCTGAGAGTGACACGAAGCAAGGTACTGGACCTAGAAGAAATGTGCAGCCGTTGAATGTTGGAAGATGAGGCAATGGTGATGCAACAGCACTAACTCAACCACCACCACCAGCACTCACAACAGCACCACCACCACTACCACCAGCAACACTACTTCCAGCACCGCCAGCACTCACAACACCACCACCAGCAACATCACCTCCAGCACCACCACCAGCAATACCACCTCCAGCACTCACAACACCACCACCACCACCACCAGCAACACCAGCAGCACTCACAACATCACCTCCAGCACTCACAACAGCACCACCAGCAACACCACCTCCAGCACCGCCAGCACTTACAACACCACCACCACCAGCATCATCACCTCCAGCATCACCACCACCAGCAATACCACCTCCAGCACTCACAACACCACCCCCACCAGCAACACCAGCAACACCACCTCCAGCACTCACAACACCACCACCACCACCAGCAACACGACCTCCAGCACCACCAGCACTCACAACACCACCACGACAAAGAAAGCCACTACCAGCACTCGCATCAGCACAGACACAAGCAACACCAGCATCACCGCCACTAGAACCATCACCACCACTGATACCAGCAGCAGCAGAACCACCAGCAGCACAGCCACCAGCAGCAGCTGCAGGAGAACCAGCAGCAGCAGCAGCGACACGGTATTGTCGAGGTTAGAGCTCAGGTTTTGACCCCGAGGCTCTTGAGAGGTGGGAGGGGAAGGGAGGGGAGGGGAAGGGAGGGGAAGGGAGGGGAAGGGACTGGGAGGAGGAAACTCCAGTGAAAGAGAGAGGAAGTGGAAAGCCGAAGGGAGGGAATGGAGAGGGGTAAAGGAAGGGTGCGGTGGAGCAGAGGAACAGGCAACTCAATGATATGGGAAATGAAATAAGAACAGGAAATGAAAAGAATTGGAAGAGAATGTTAGGGGAGAAAGAGAGAGAGAGAGAGAGAGAGAGAGAGAGAGAGAGAGAGAGAGAGAGAGAGAGAGAGAGAGAGAGAGAGAGAGAGAGAGAGAGAGAGAGAGAGAGAGAGAGAGAGAGAGAGAGAGAGAGAGAGAGAGAGAGAGAGAGAGAGAGAGAGAGAGAGAGAGAGAGAGAGAGAGAGAGAGAGAGAGAGAGAGAGAGAGAGAGAGAAAGGAGTAAGAGAAAGAAGAAAACGGAAGTGGCGTAAATGAAAGAAGTAGAAGGAATAAGGAAAAAAAAGAAATAAAGAAAACGAGGAACTCGAAAACTGAGATGAGAAAAAGAGAGAGAGAGAGAGAGAAGGGAACGATACATGGGAAGGGAAACACAGTCGACAAACACGAGACTGAAAACACTGAAGGATGAGAGGGTGGGAGACGGGAAAAAATGCTTGGCTAGAGGGGTCACAAGGAGAGGGAACAGGGGGATAGGGGAGAGATGACAGGAAAAAAAAGGGAAGGGCGAGAGAGAGAGAGAGAGAGAGAGAGAGAGAGAGAGAGAGAGAGTTCATGCCCAGCACATAGATGTTGCCACCCCTACACATCTTGAAATGATGTTCTTCAAGCTCTGTATAAACACTAGTACCTCTGTTCTAGCATGTGCAATGTACAGACCTCAGTGGCAAAACGCAGACCCTATCAACTTCCTAATGGAAAATATTGACTCCCTTCTGCTACAACACAACTGTCAACATTTTATAATTGTTGGTGACCTCAACCAACACCTTATACAGAGGGACTTTGATGACCTTCTTGCAGTGTTTGACATGAGAAACTTTGTTGATTTCCCTACTCATATCTCTGGCTCCTCCCTTGACCCAGTAGTGAGTGATCTGGCAGAAGGCATAGTCACTTGTCAACCCCTCGGCTACGTTGGATCGTCTGACCACAAGGCTGTTTTTACCACACTTAAGATCCCAACAGAACGAGGTGAGGAGTCCACACCCACAACCTGGCTATGGGAAAGAGGTAATTGGCCAGCCCTTTGCTCTGAGCTCGCCACCACCGACTGGAATGCTCTTCTCCAGGGGGATGTTGACAACCAAGTGAAAGCCTTCACTGGACACATCCTTAATCTGCAACAAGAACACATTCCTCACCGGCAATATGTGACAAAGCCAACAGATCAGCCTTGGTTTGGCTTTCGTTGTAGAGAGGCTGCTACTGCTAAGTACAAAGCATGGCGAAGGTATAAGAGACATCCTACCACCTATAACAGGAACTTGCACATGCAAGCCTGTAGGCATATGGGTGATGTTCAAAAGTGGGCCATTGCTAAATGGGAGGTGGACACTAAAAGAAAGTTAGCATCAGGTAGGGTCGGCTCCAAAACCTGGTGGTCCCTGGTCAAGGACAGACAAGGTTATCTGCCTGATGAACTTATTCCACCTCTAAATCGACAGGATGGGACCACCTCTACTAGTAGTCAAGAGAAGGCGGACCTCTTTGCTGAACACTTTGCTACCAAAATGCAAGTTCCTGATCCAGCAAGGGACCCTCCTTGGCTAGCTGCAAGAACTGTGTCAAAACTGTCAGTGGTGACAATAAGGCAGGAGGAGGTGCATTTCCTTCTTAAATCACTTGACCAAGAAAAGGCTGTGGGCCCAGACAAGTTGAGCCCAAGATTGTTGAGAAGATGTGCAGACCAGCTAGCAGCACCTCTAACTCGCATCTTTCAGCACTGCCTAGTACAGTGTAAATGGCCCTCTCCATGGAAAGAGGCAAATGTAGTCCCTGTTCACAAAAAGAAGAGCAGAGCAGAAATCAGCAACTACAGACCAGTGTCACTCCTGTCAATCACTGGTAAGATCCTTGAGACAATAATCTCAAGACAAATGACAGATTTTTTTGACTACCACTCACTACTTAGTGATCGTCAATATGGCTTCAGGAAAGGTTACTCTGCTGCTGATCTGTTGTTAAACCTCTCCACTAAGTGGCACCAGTCACTGGATGAATCCAAAGTCATCTGTGTGGTAGCACTGGACATTGTTGGCGCTTTCGACCGGGTGTGGCACCAGGGCCTCTTAGCAAAACTTCAAGCACTGGGAATTGCAGGCTCTACGCTATGACTCCTCAGTGATTACCTTCATGGTAGATCTCTAAGTGTAGTCCTCAATGGAACGGAATCAGCAAGACATCCTATTGGGGCAAGCGTTCCACAAGGAAGCGTGCTGGGTCCACTGTTATGGAATGTCTACTTCAACGACCTTCTTCATCTCATCCCAGAATCACATGCATATGCAGACGACTGTACACTGACATTCACTTATCCAAGAGAAGAAATGCCAGCTGCTCTAAGCTACATCAATCACCAGCTGAGAGCTATATCAGCTTGGGGAAATAGATGGCAAGTAACATTTGCACCTGAGAAAATGCAAATGATGATCGTCTCTAGGCACCATGATGGTAATGCTGGTGCAGTAGTAAGGATGAATGGGAGGATGTTGGCACCTGGAGAAGAAGTTGATATCCTTGGGGTGAAATTTGACTCAAAACTAACCATGAAGAACCATGTTGTAAATCTTGCAAACAAGGCAGCAAGGAAGCTTACAGCACTTCGCCGTATCTCGCATCTGCTTGACAGTAGGGGTTGCAAGATCCTGTACGAGGCACAAGTACGCTCACACCTTGAGTATGCGCCACTTTCTTGGTTTGCCTGCCCCCCCCCTCTCATCTGCGACTGCTTGACAGAGTAGAGAACAGAGCAAGACGTCTCATCTCTCGCCTGGACCCATCCTGGATAGATCTGTCATTTCAGCAGAGCCTTCAACATAGGAGGGATGTGGGTGGCCTTACTGTTATGTACAAGGCCAATATTGTCAAAATACCACACTTGGATCCACTTCGAGGACAGCGTGAAACAAGCTTTTATGCCACAAGACGGGCAGAAAGCAGCAACTTCACTCTGGCTGTACCCTTCTCCAGAACATCACTCCATCTGAGATCATTCATACCCAGGATGACTCGAGTATGGAACACATTCGTACAGCATAATGATGTCAACGAGATAAAGTCAGTTGATCAAATGAAAATGCTGGCCCACAGATGGCTCTAACTTCATCCTGTCCCGTACTTGTATGTCTCATAACAATAAAAATGCTTTCAAATGAGCTGATGTAGGTAACAGCTCTTAGCTTGCCAATAAAGTTAGGAATCCTTAACCTGTAATATAGCTGTCAATAAAGCTAGGGATCCTTAACCTTGTCAAACCCTGTGTAAAAAAAAAAAAAAAAAAAAAGAGAGAGAGAGAGAGAGAGAGAGAGAGAGAGCGAGAGAGAGAGAGAGAGAGAGAGCGAGAGAGAGAGAGAGAGAGAGAGACCCATTCGTACCAGTAGATCATTTATTAATCCATTCTCTGGTCACTAATGTTTACGTTTATGAGTTGTCTCTTTTTCGTAAGTTTTTACGTAGTTTTTTTACTACGGTTGATCCTGACTGCTGCGTTGTGCAGTAACAGACTTGTATTGATCGACTTTTGCTTGTGGGCGTCTCCTCTCCTCTCCTGCCTTGCTTGTGGGCGTCTCCTCTCCTCTCCTGCCTTGCTTGTGGGCGTCTCCTCTCCTCTCCTCTCCTGCCTTGCTTGTGGGCGTCTCCTCTCCTCTCCTGCCTTGCTTGTGGGCGTCTCCTCTCCTCTCCTGCCTTGCTTTTGGGCGTCTCCTCTCCTGACTTGCTTGTGGGCGTCTCCTCTCCTCTCCTGCCTTGCTTGTGGGCGTCTCCTCTCCTCTCCTGCCTTGCTTGTGGGCGTCTCCTCTCCTCTCCTGCCTTGCTTGCGGGCGTCTCCTCTCCTCTCCTGCCTTGCTTGTGGGCGTCTCCTCTCCTCTCCTGCCTTGCTTGTGGGCGTCTCCTCTCCTCTCCTGCCTTGCTTGTGGGCGTCTCCTCTCCTCTCCTGCCTTGCTTGTGGGCGTCTCCTCTCCTCTCCTGCCTTGCTTGTGGGCGTCTCCTCTCCTCTCCTGCCTTGCTTGTGGGCGTCTCCTCTCCTGCCTTGCTTGTGGGCGTCTCCTCTCCTCTCCTGCCTTGCTTGTGGGCGTCTCCTCTCCTCTCCTGCCTTGCTTGTGGGCGTCTCCTCTCCTCTCCTGCCTTGCTTGTGGGCGTATCCTCTCCTGCCTTGCTTGTGGGCGTCTCCTCTCCTCTCCTGCCTTGCTTGTGGGCGTCTCCTCTGCTGCCTTGCTTGTGGGCGTCTCCTCTCCTCTCCTGCCTTGCTTGTGGGCGTCTCCTCTCCTCTCCTGCCTTGCTTGTGGGCGTCTCCTCTCCTCTTCTGCCTTGCTTGTGGGCGTCTCCTCTCCTCTTCTGCCTTGCTTGTGGGCGTCTCCTCTCCTCTCCTGCCTTGCTTGTGGGCGTCTCCTCTCCTCTCCTGCCTTGCTTGTGGGCGTCTCCTCTCCTCTTCTGCCTTGCTTGTGGGCGTCTCCTCTCCTCTCCTGCCTTGCTTGTGGGCGTCTCCTCTCCTCTCCTGCCTTGCTTGTGGGCGTCTCCTCTCCTCTCCTGCCTTGCTTGTGGGCGTCTCCTCTCCTCTCCTGCCTTGCTTGTGGGCGTCTCCTCTCCTCTTCTGCCTTGCTTGTGGGCGTCTCCTCTCCTCTCCTGCCTTGCTTGTGGGCGTCTCCTCTCCTGCCTTGCTTGTGGGCGTCTCCTCTCCTCTCCTGCCTTGCTTGTGGGGGTCATGTCTCCTCTCCTGCCTTGCTTGTGGGGGTCGTGTCTCCTCTCCTGCCTTGCTTGTGGGGGTCGTGTCTGCTCTCCTGCCTTATTTGTGGGGGTCGTGTCTCCTCTCCTGCCTTGCTTGTGGGGGTCGTGTCTCCTCTCCTGCCTTGCTTGTGGGGGTCGAGTCTCCTCTCCTGCCTTGCTTGTGGGGGTCGTGTCTCCTCTCCTGCCTTGCTTGTGGGGGTCGTGTCTCCTCTCCTGCCTTGCTTGTTGGGGTCGTGTCTCCTCTCCTGCCTTGCTTGTTGGGGTCGTGTCTCCTCTCCTGCCTTGCTTGTGGGGGTCTCCTCTCCTCTCCTGCCTTGTTTGAGGGGGTCGAGTCCTTTCTCCTGTCTTGCTTGTGGGGGTCTCCTCTCCTCTCCTGCCTTGCTTGTGGGGGTCGTGTCTCCTCTCCTGCCTTGCTTGTGGGGGTCGTGTCTCCTCTCCTGCCTTGCTTGTGGGGGTCGTGTCTCCTCTCCTGCCTTGCTTGTGGGGGTCGTGTCTCCTCTCCTGCCTTGTTTGTGGGGGTCTCCTCTCCTCTCCTGCCTTGCTTGTGGGGGTCTCCTCTCCTCTCTTGCTTGTGGGGGTCGTGTCTCCTCTCCTGTCTTGTTTGTGGGGGTCGTGTCTCTTCTCCTGCCTTGCTTGTGGGGGTCGAGTCTCCTCTCCTGCCTTGTTTGTGGGGGTCGTGTCTCCTCTCCTGCCTTGTTTGTGGGGGTCGTGTCTCCTCTCCTGCCTTGCTTGTGGGGGTCGTGTCTCTTCTCCTGCCTTATTTGTGGGGGTCGTGTCTCCTCTCCTGCCTTGCTTGTGGGGGTCGTGTCTCCTCTCCTGCCTTGCTTGTGGGGGTCGTGTCTCCTCTCCTGCCTTGCTTGTGGGGGTCGTGTCTCCTCTCCTGCCTTGCTTGTGGGGGTCGTGTCTCCTCTCCTGCCTTGCTTGTGGGGGTCGTGTCTCCTCTCCTGCCTTGCTTGTGGGGGTCGTGTCTCCTCTCCTGCCTTGCTTGTGGGGGTCGTGTCTCCTGTTGAAGGGAACAGAATATTGACTCCTGGCAGCCTCTCCTCCCACTGATCAACATCACTGTGATTCCTGGTCTCTCTGTCCTCATATACTTATCAAGCAAATTAATTTTAAACAGTTCATTTACTGCGTCAGTTATCTGAAATAATTTTAAATGTCATCTGATAACTATTAATTAAGAGCTTACAGGACATCACGTGTTAATAATTTACAAAAACCACGAAGTAGGTGAATAAAACACATGTAGAACACTTAAATATCTGTACTGTGGAGACGTTCCTCCAATCAGCGGCTTCATCAGTCCAATATAGAGAAAAATGCTGCACACGGTAGAAGACATGAAAAAAGAATATTTACAGTTTATCAGTCCCTCAGCCTAGATGAATCAGTTGAAGACGGAAAATTGGTTTGAGATGATCAGTCCCTCAGCCTAAAAAAGGAGCTGTTTCATGCAACAAGTCTGGATGAATCTGTAGCAGATGTTCTTGCATGGAGACTTACACACTGAAGGCCGCGGGGGGGGCGTTGACCCTGGGAATACCCTCCAGGTATGTACCTCCAGTAAAGCAGGAGAGATGAGGGCAACATCACAGGTGGACGGAGTCCGCCGCTGCAAGAAACTCGCCGTACCTTTAGATACCCAAGTGTTGCACAGCTGTTATATTCATCACCTTCTATAATTTCTAAGGCACACCTTAGAAAATATATTAATAGGACACAACGTCGGCGAGTAATTTGGGTGGCACAGTCGGGCATGTTTATTGTCAGGACGTGTCACTGGCATAGCAAGAATTCTTGTCGAAATGCAGAGGAGATAGTAGACATCGTGGAGATGTCAATATGAAGTGATGAATCCGTGAACCTGCAGAATTAATTTTGAAGGAGAAACAGTCCCTTTATCCTGGACAAGAAGTTTGATGGGGAGTCAGTCTCTGAGTCTTGATCTATGAGGCCTGGTCACAGACCGGGTCACAGGGACGTTAACCCCAAAAACCTTCTCCAGGTATACTCCAGGTATACTCCAGGTATACTCCAGATATGTTCGACACCACAACATGTCTTATCCTCTAACAAGCGTAAACAGTGTATCGAATTCTCATAACCAGTAAATTATCCAGTTGTCAGGGGAAGCTAGAGTGCAACTACCTCTACCAGGGGAAGCCAGAGTGCAACTACCTCTACCAGGGGAAGCCAGAGAGCAACTACCTCTACCAGGGGAAGCCAGAGTGCAACTACCTCTACCAGGGGAAGCCAGAGAGCAACTACCTCTACCAGGGGAAGCCAGAGTGCAACTACCTCTACCAGGGGAAGCCAGAGAGCAACTACCTCTACCAGGGGAAGCCAGAGTGCAACTACCTCTACCAGGGGAAGCCAGAGTGCAACTACCTCTACCAGGGGAAGCCACAGTGCAACTACCTCTACCAGGGGAAGCCAGAGAGCAACTACCTCTACCAGGGGAAGCCAGAGTGCAACTACCTCTACCAGGGGAAGCCAGAGTGCAACTACCTCTACCAGGGGAAGCCAGAGTGCAACTACCTCTACCAGGGGAAGCCAGAGTGCAACTACCTCTACCAGGGGAAGCCAGAGTGCAACTACCTCTACCAGGGGAAGCCAGAGTGCAACTACCTCTACCAGGGGAAGCCAGAGTGCAACTACCTCTACCAGGGGAAGCCAGAGTGCAACTACCTCTACCAGGGGAAGCCAGAGTGCAACTACCTCTACCAGGGGAAGCCAGAGTGCAACTACCTCTACCAGGGGAAGCCAGAGTGCAACTACCTCTACCAGGGGAAGCCAGAGTGCAACTACCTCTACCAGGGGAAGCCAGAGTGCAACTTCCTCTACCAGGGGAAGCCAGAGTGCAACTACCTCTACCAGGGGAAGCCAGAGTGCAACTACCTCTACCAGGGGAAGCCAGATTGCAACTACCTCTACCAGGGGAAGCCAGAGTGCAACTACCTCTACCAGGGGAAGCCAGAGTGCAACTTCCTCTACCAGGGGAAGCTAGAGTGCAACTACCTCTACCAGGGGAAGCTAGAGTGCAACTACCTCTACCAGGGGAAGCCAGAGTGCAACTTCCTCTACCAGGGGAAGCTAGAGTGCAACTTCCTCTACCAGGGGAAGCCAGAGTGCAACTTCCTCTACCAGGGGAAGCCAGAGTGCAACTACCTCTATCAGGGGAAGCCAGAGTGCAACTACCTCTACCAGGGGAAGCCAGAGTGCAACTTCCTCTACCAGGAGAAGCTAGAGTGCAACTTCCTCTACCAGGGGAAGCCAGAGTGCAACTACCTCTACCAGGAGAAGCTAGAGTGCAACTACCTATACCAGGGGAAGCCAGAGTGCAACTACCTCTATCAGGGGAAGCCAGAGTGCAACTACCTCTACCAGAGGAAGCCAGAGTGCAACTACCTCTACCAGGGGAAGCCAGAGTGCAACTTCCTCTACCAGGAGAAGCTAGAGTGCAACTTCCTCTACCAGGGGAAGCCAGAGTGCAACTACCTCTACCAGGGGAAGCCAGAGTGCAACTTCCTCTACCAGGGGAAGCCAGAGTGCAACTTCCTCTACCAGGGGAAGCCAGAGTGCAACTTCCTCTACCAGGGGAAGCCAGAGTGCAACTACCTCTACCAGGGGAAGCCAGAGTGCAACTACCTCTATCAGGGGAAGCCAGAGTGCAACTACCTCTACCAGGGGAAGCCAGAGTGCAACTTCCTCTACCAGGAGAAGCTAGAGTGCAACTTCCTCTACCAGGGGAAGCCAGAGTGCAACTACCTCTACCAGGAGAAGCTAGAGTGCAACTACCTCTACCAGGGGAAGCCAGAGTGCAACTACCTCTATCAGGGGAAGCCAGAGTGCAACTACCTCTACCAGAGGAAGCCAGAGTGCAACTACCTCTACCAGGGGAAGCCAGAGTGCAACTTCCTCTACCAGGAGAAGCTAGAGTGCAACTTCCTCTACCAGGGGAAGCCAGAGTGCAACTACCTCTACCAGGGGAAGCCAGAGTGCAACTTCCTCTACCAGGGGAAGCCAGAGTGCAACTTCATCTACCAGGGGAAGCCAGAATGCAACTTCCTCTACCAGGGGAAGCCAGAGTGCAACTTCCTCTATCAGGGGAAGCTAGAGTGCAACTTCCTCTACCAGGGGAAGCCAGAGTGCAACTACCTCTATCAGGGGAAGCTAGAGTGCGACTTCCTCTACCAGGGGAAGCTAGAGTGCAACTTCCTCTACCAGGGGAAGCTAGAGTGCAACTTCCTCTACCAGGGGAAGCCAGAGTGCAACTACCTCTATCAGGGGAAGCCAGAGTGCAACTTCCTCTACCAGGGGAAGCTAGAGTGTAACTTCCTCTACCAGGGGAAGCTAGAGTGCAACTTCCTCTACCAGGGGAAGCTAGAGTGCAACTTAATCTACCAGGGGAAGCTAGAGTGCAACTTCCTCTACCAGGGGAAGCTAGAGTGCAACTTCCTCTACCAGGGGAAGCTAGAGTGCAACTACCTCTACCAGGGGAAGCTAGAGTGCAACTTCCTCTACCAGGGGAAGCCAGAGTGCAACTACCTCTACCAGGGGAAGCTAGAGTGCAACTTCCTCTACCAGGGGAAGCTAGAGTGCAACTTCCTCTACCAGGGGAAGCTAGAGTGCAACTTCCTCTACCAGGGGAAGCTAGAGTGCAACTACCTCTACCAGGGGAAGCCAGAGTGCAACTACCTCTACCAGGGGAAGCTAGAGTGCAACTACCTCTACCAGGGGAAGCCAGAGTGCAACTACCTCTACCATGGGAAGCCAGAGTGCAACTACCTCTACCATGGGAAGCCAGAGTGCAACTACCTCTACCAGGGGAAGCTAGAGTGCAACTACCTCTACCAGGGGAAGCCAGAGTGCAACTACCTCTACCAGGGGAAGCTAGAGTGCAACTACCTCTACCAGGAGAAGCCAGAGTGCAACTACCTCTACCAGGGGAAGCTAGAGTGCAACTACCTCTACCAGGGGAAGCCAGAGTGCAACTACCTCTACCATGGGAAGCCAGAGTGCAACTTCCTCTACCAGGGGAAGCCAGAGTGCAACTGCCTCTATCAGGGGAAGCTAGAGTGTAACTTCCTCTACCAGGGGAAGCTAGAGTGCAACTACCTCTACCAGGGGAAGCCAGAGTGCAACTGCCTCTATCAGGGTAAGCTAGAGTGCAACTTCCTCTACCAGGGGAAGCTAGAGTGCAACTTCCTCTACCAGGGGAAGCTAGAGTGCAACTACCTCTACCAGGGGAAGCCAGAGTGCAACTACCTCTACCAGGGGAAGCTAGAGTGCAACTACCTCTACCAGGGGAAGCTAGAGTGCAACTACCTCTACCAGGGGAAGCCAGAGTGCAACTACCTCTACCAGGGGAAGCTAGAGTGCAACTACCTCTACCAGGGGAAGCCAGAGTGCAACTACCTCTACCAGGGGAAGCTAGAGTGCAACTACCTCTACCAGGGGAAGCCAGAGTGCAACTACCTCTACCAGGGGAAGCCAGAGTGCAACTTCCTCTACCAGGGGAAGCCAGAGTGCAACTGCCTCTACCAGGGGAAGCTAGAGTGCAACTTCCTCTACCAGGGAAAGCCAGAGTGCAACTACCTCTATCAGGGGAAGCTAGAGTGCAACTACCTCTATCAGGGGAAGCTAGAGTGCAGCTTCCTCTACCAGGGGAAGCTAGAGTGCAACTGCCTCTACCAGGGGAAGCTAGAGTGCAACTGCCTCTACCAGGGGAAGCCAGAGTGCAACTGCCTCTACCAGGGGAAGCCAGAGTGCAACTGCCTCTACCAGGGGAAGCCAGAGTGCAACTGCCTCTACCAGGGGAAGCCAGAGTGCAACTGCCTCTACCAGGGGAAGCCAGAGTGCAACTGCCTCTACCAGGGGAAGCCAGAGTGCAACTGCCTCTACCAGGGGAAGCTAGAGTGCAACTTCCTCTACCAGGGGAAGCCAGAGTGCAACTACCTCTATCAGGGGAAGCTAGAGTGCAACTACCTCTATCAGGGGAAGCTAGAGTGCAACTTCCTCTACCAGGGGAAGCTAGAGTGCAACTGCCTCTACCAGGGGAAGCTAGAGTGCAACTGCCTCTACCAGGGGAAGCCAGAGTGCAACTGCCTCTACCAGGGGAGGCCAGAGTGCAACTGCCTCTACCAGGGGAAGCCAGAGTGCAACTGCCTCTACCAGGGGAAGCCAGAGTGCAACTGCCTCTACCAGGGGAAGCCAGAGTGCAACTGCCTCTACCAGGGGAAGCCAGAGTGCAACTGCCTCTACCAGGGGAAGCTAGAGTGCAACTGTCTCTACCATGGGAAGCCAGAGTGCAACTGCCTCTACCAGGGGAAGCCAGAGTGCAACTGCCTCTACCATGGGAAGCTAGAGTGCAACTACCTCTACCAGGGGAAGCTAGAGTGCAACTGCCTCTACCAGGGGAAGCCAGAGTGCAACTGCCTCTACCAGGGGAAGCCAGAGTGCAACTGCCTCTACCAGGGGAAGCCAGAGTGCAACTGCCTCTACCAGGGGAAGCCAGAGTGCAACTGCCTCTACCAGGGGAAGCCAGAGTGCAACTGCCTCTACCAGGGGAAGCCAGAGTGCAACTGCCTCTACCATGGGAAGCCAGAGTGCAACTTCCTCTACCAGGGGAAGCTAGAGTGCAACTACCTCTACCAGGGGAAGCTAGAGTGCAACTGCCTCTACCAGGGGAAGCCAGAGTGCAACTGCCTCTACCAGGGGAAGCCAGAGTGCAACTGCCTCTACCAGGGGAAGCCAGAGTGCAACTGCCTCTACCAGGGGAAGCCAGAGTGCAACTGCCTCTACCAGGGGAAGCCAGAGTGCAACTACCTCTACCAGGGGAAGCTAGAGTGCAACTGCCTCTACCATGGGAAGCCAGAGTGCAACTGCCTCTACCAGGGGAAGCCAGAGTGCAACTACCTCTACCAGGGGAAGCTAGAGTGCAACTACCTCTTCCAGGGGAAGCCAGAGTGCAACTTCCTCTACCAGGGGAAGCCAGAGTGCAACTACCTCTACCAGGGGAAGCCAGAGTGCAACTTCCTCTACCAGGGGAAGCCAGAGTGCAACTACCTCTACCAGGGGAAGCCAGAGTGCAACTACCTCTACCAGGGGAAGCCAGAGTGCAACTACCTCTACCAGGGGAAGCCAGAGTGCAACTACCTCTACCAGGGGAAGCCAGAGTGCAACTACCTCTACCAGGGGAAGCCAGAGTGCAACTACCTCTACCAGGGGAAGCCAGAGTGCAACTACCTCTACCAGGGGAAGCCAGAGTGCAACTTCCTCTACCAGGGGAAGCCAGAGTGCAACTACCTCTACCAGGGGAAGCCAGAGTGCAACTACCTCTACCAGGGGAAGCCAGAGTGCAACTACCTCTACCAGGGGAAGCCAGAGTGCAACTACCTCTACCAGGGGAAGCCAGAGTGCAACTACCTCTACCAGGGGAAGCCAGAGTGCAACTACCTCTACCAGGGGAAGCCAGAGAGCAACTACCTCTACCAGGGGAAGCCAGAGTGCAACTACCTCTACCAGGGGAAGCCAGAGTGCAACTACCTCTACCAGGGGAAGCCAGAGTGCAACTACCTCTACCAGGGGAAGCCAGAGTGCAACTACCTCTACCAGGGGAAGCCAGAGTGCAACTTCCTCTACCAGGGGAAGCCAGAGTGCAACTGCCTCTACCAGGGGAAGCCAGAGTGCAACTGCCTCTACCAGGGGAAGCCAGAGTGCAACTACCTCTACCAGGGGAAGCCAGAGTGCAACTACCTCTACCAGGGGAAGCCAGAGTGCAACTACCTCTACCAGGGGAAGCCAGAGTGCAACTACCTCTACCAGGGGAAGCCAGAGTGCAACTTCCTCTACCAGGGGAAGCCAGAGTGCAACTACCTCTACCAGGGGAAGCCAGAGTGCAACTACCTCTACCAGGGGAAGCCAGAGTGCAACTACCTCTACCAGGGGAAGCCAGAGTGCAACTACCTCTACCAGGGGAAGCCAGAGTGCAACTTCCTCTACCAGGGGAAGCCAGAGTGCAACTACCTCTACCAGGGGAAGCCAGAGTGCAACTACCTCTACCAGGGGAAGCCAGAGTGCAACTACCTCTACCAGGGGAAGCCAGAGTGCAACTACCTCTACCAGGGGAAGCCAGAGTGCAACTACCTCTACCAGGGGAAGCCAGAGTGCAACTACCTCTACCAGGGGAAGCCAGAGTGCAACTACCTCTACCAGGGGAAGCCAGAGTGCAACTACCTCTACCAGGGGAAGCCAGAGTGCAACTACCTCTACCAGGGGAAGCCAGAGTGCAACTACCTCTACCAGGGGAAGCCAGAGTGCAACTTCCTCTACCAGGGGAAGCCAGAGTGCAACTACCTCTACCAGGGGAAGCCAGAGTGCAACTACCTCTACCAGGGGAAGCCAGAGTGCAACTACCTCTACCAGGGGAAGCCAGAGTGCAACTACCTCTACCAGGGGAAGCCAGAGTGCAACTACCTCTACCAGGGGAAGCCAGAGTGCAACTACCTCTACCAGGGGAAGCCAGAGTGCAACTACCTCTACCAGGGGAAGCCAGAGTGCAACTACCTCTACCAGGGGAAGCCAGAGTGCAACTACCTCTACCAGGGGAAGCCAGAGTGCAACTACCTCTACCAGGGGAAGCCAGAGTGCAACTACCTCTACCAGGGGAAGCCAGAGTGCAACTACCTCTACCAGGGGAAGCCAGAGTGCAACTACCTCTACCAGGGGAAGCCAGAGTGCAACTACCTCTACCAGGGGAAGCCAGAGTGCAACTACCTCTACCAGGGGAAGCCAGAGTGCAACTTCCTCTACCAGGGGAAGCCAGAGTGCAACTGCCTCTACCAGGGGAAGCCAGAGAGCAACTACCTCTACCAGGGGAAGCCAGAGTGCAACTACCTCTACCAGGGGAAGCCAGAGAGCAACTACCTCTACCAGGGGAAGCCAGAGTGCAACTACCTCTACCAGGGGAAGCCAGAGTGCAACTACCTCTACCAGGGGAAGCCAGAGTGCAACTACCTCTACCAGGGGAAGCCAGAGTGCAACTGCCTCTACCAGGGGAAGCCAGAGAGCAACTACCTCTACCAGGGGAAGCCAGAGTGCAACTGCCTCTACCAGGGGAAGCCAGAGAGCAACTACCTCTACCAGGGGAAGCCAGAGAGCAACTTCCTCTACCAGGGGAAGCCAGAGAGCAACTACCTCTACCAGGGGAAGCCAGAGAGCAACTTCCTCTACCAGGGGAAGCCAGAGTGCAACTGCCTCTACCAGGGGAAGCCAGAGAGCAACTACCTCTACCAGGGGAAGCCAGAGTGCAACTACCTCTACCAGGGGAAGCCAGAGTGCAACTACCTCTACCAGGGGAAGCCAGAGTGCAACTACCTCTACCAGGGGAAGCCAGAGTGCAACTACCTCTACCAGGGGAAGCCAGAGTGCAACTACCTCTACCAGGGGAAGCCAGAGTGCAACTTCCTCTACCAGGGGAAGCCAGAGTGCAACTACCTCTACCAGGGGAAGCCAGAGTGCAACTACCTCTACCAGGGGAAGCCAGAGTGCAACTACCTCTACCAGGGGAAGCCAGAGTGCAACTACCTCTACCAGGGGAAGCCAGAGTGCAACTACCTCTACCAGGGGAAGCCAGAGTGCAACTACCTCTACCAGGGGAAGCCAGAGTGCAACTACCTCTACCAGGGGAAGCCAGAGTGCAACTACCTCTACCAGGGGAAGCCAGAGTGCAACTACCTCTACCAGGGGAAGCCAGAGTGCAACTACCTCTACCAGGGGAAGCCAGAGTGCAACTACCTCTACCAGGGGAAGCCAGAGTGCAACTACCTCTACCAGGGGAAGCCAGAGTGCAACTACCTCTACCAGGGGAAGCCAGAGTGCAACTACCTCTACCAGGGGAAGCCAGAGTGCAACTTCCTCTACCAGGGGAAGCCAGAGTGCAACTGCCTCTACCAGGGGAAGCCAGAGAGCAACTACCTCTACCAGGGGAAGCCAGAGTGCAACTACCTCTACCAGGGGAAGCCAGAGTGCAACTACCTCTACCAGGGGAAGCCACAGTGCAACTTCCTCTACCAGGGGAAGCCAGAGTGCAACTACCTCTACCAGGAGAAGCCACAGTGCAACTTCCTCTACCAGGGGAAGCCAGAGTGCAACTACCTCTACCAGGGGAAGCCACAGTGCAACTTCATCTACCAGGGGAAGCCAGAGTGCAACTACCTCTACCAGGGGAAGCCACAGTGCAACTTCCTCTACCAGGGGAAGCCAGAGTGCAACTACCTCTACCAGGGGAAGCCACAGTGCAACTTCCTCTACCAGGGGAAGCCAGAGTGCAACTACCTCTACCAGGGGAAGCCAGAGTGCAACTTCCTCTACCAGGGGAAGCCACAGTGCAACTACCTCTACCAGGGGAAGCCAGAGTGCAACTACCTCTACCAGGGGAAGCCAGAGTGCAACTACCTCTACCAGGGGAAGCCACAGTGCAACTACCTCTACCAGGGGAAGCCAGAGTGCAACTACCTCTACCAGGGGAAGCCAGAGTGCAACTACCTCTACCAGGGGAAGCAACTACCTCTACCACAGTGCAACTACCTCTACCAGGGGAAGCCAGAGTGCAACTACCTCTACCAGGGGAAGCCAGAGTGCAACTACCTCTACCAGGGGAAGCCAGAGTGCAACTACCTCTACCAGGGGAAGCCAGAGTGCAACTACCTCTACCAGGGGAAGCCAGAGTGCAACTACCTCTACCAGGGGAAGCCAGAGTGCAACTACCTCTACCAGGGGAAGCCAGAGTGCAACTACCTCTACCAGGGGAAGCCAGAGTGCAACTACCTCTACCAGGGGAAGCCAGAGTGCAACTACCTCTACCAGGGGAAGCCAGAGTGCAACTACTACCTCTACCAGGGGAAGCCAGAGTGCAACTACCTCTACCAGGGGAAGCCAGAGTGCAACTACCTCTACCAGGGGAAGCCAGAGTGCAACTACCTCTACCAGGGGAAGCCAGAGTGCAACTACCTCTACCAGGGGAAGCCAGAGTGCAACTACCTCTACCAGGGGAAGCCAGAGTGCAACTACCTCTACCAGGGGAAGCCAGAGTGCAACTACCTCTACCAGGGAAGCCAGAGTGCAACTACCTCTACCAGGGGAAGCCAGAGTGCAACTACCTCTACCAGGGGAAGCCAGAGTGCAACTACCTCTACCAGGGGAAGCCAGAGTGCAACTACCTCTACCAGGGGAAGCCAGAGTGCAACTACCTCTACCAGGGGAAGCCAGAGTGCAACTACCTCTACCAGGGGAAGCCAGAGTGCAACTACCTCTACCAGGGGAAGCCAGAGTGCAACTACCTCTACCAGGGGAAGCCAGAGTGCAACTACCTCTACCAGGGGAAGCCAGAGTGCAACTACCTCTACCAGGGGAAGCCAGAGTGCAACTACCTCTACCAGGGGGAAGCCAGAGTGCAACTACCTCTACCAGGGGAAGCCAGAGTGCAACTACCTCTACCAGGGGAAGCCAGAGTGCAACTACCTCTACCAGGGGAAGCCCAGAGTGCAACTACCTCTACCAGGGGAAGCCAGAGTGCAACTACCTCTACCAGGGGAAGCCAGAGTGCAACTACCTCTACCAGGGGAAGCTAGAGTGCAACTACCTCTACCAGGGGAAGCCAGAGTGCAACTACCCTCTACCAGGGGAAGCCAGAGTGCAACTACCTCTACCAGGGGAAGCCAGAGTGCAACTACCTCTACCAGGGGAAGCTCAGAGTGCAACTACCTCTACCAGGGGAAGCCAGAGTGCAACTACCTCTAACCAGGGGAAGCCAGAGTGCAACTACCTCTACCAGGGGAAGCCAGAGTGCAACTACCTCTACCAGGGGAAGCCAGAGTGCAACTACCTCTACCAGGGGAAGCCAGAGGACAACTACCTCTACCAGGGAAGCCAGAGTGCAACTACCTACCAGGGAAGCCACGTGCAACTACCTCTACCAGGGAAGCCAGAGCAACTACCTCTACCAGGGAAGCCAGAGTGCAACTACCTCTACCAGGGGAAGCCAGGTGCAACTACCTCTACCAGGGAAGCCAGGTGCAACTACTCTACCAGGGGAAGCCAGAGTGCAACTACCTCTACCAGGGAAGCCAGAGTGCAACTACCTCTCCAGGGAGCCAGGTGCAACTTCCTCTACCAGGGAAGCCAGAGTGCAACTTACCTCTACCAGGGAAGCCAGGTGTGCAACTTCCTCTACCAGGGAAGCCAGAGTGCAACTACCTCTACCAGGGAAGCAGAGTGCAACTCCTCTACCAGGGGAAGCCAGAGCAACACTACCTCTACCAGGGAAGCCAGAGAAGCAACTACTACCAGGGGAAGCCAGAGTGCAACTACCTCTACCAGGGAAGCCAGAGCAACACTACCTCTGCCGGAAGCCAGAGCAACTACCTCTACCAGGGAAGCCAGAGTGCAACTACCTCTACCAGGGAAGCCAGAGTGCAACTCTCACCAGAATCTAGAGCGCAACCACCCCACCAGGGAAGCCAGAGTGCAACTACCTCTACCAGGGAAGCCAGAGTCAACGCTCACCTCTACCAGGGGAAGCCAGTGCTAACTTCTCTACCAGGGAAGCCAGAGTGCAACTACCTCTACCAGGGGAAGCCAGAGTGCAACTTCCTCTACCAGGGAAGCCAGAGTGCAACTAATACCTCTACCAGGGAAGCCAGTGCAACTTCCTCTACCAGGGAAGCTAGAGTGCAACTACCTCTACCAGGGGAAGCCAGAGGCAACTACCTCTACCAGGGGAAGCCAGAGTGCAACTACCTCTACCAGGGGAAGCCAGAGTGCAACTACCTCTACCAGGGAAGCCAGTGCAACTACCTCTACCAGGGAAGCCAGAGTGCAACTACCTCTGCCAGGGGAAGCCAGCAGGTGCCTCTCTCACCAGGGAAGCCAGAGTGCAACTAACCACCTCTACCAGGGAAGCCAGAGGTGCAACTACCATCTACCAGGGAAGCCAGATGCAACTTCCTCTACCAGGGAAGCCAGAGTGCAACTACCTCTACCAGGGAAGCCAGAGTGCAACTACTCTACCAGGGAAGCCAGGTGCAACTACCTCTACCAGGGGAAGCCAGAGTGCAACTTCCTCTACCAGGGAAGGGGCCAGGTGCAACTGCCTCTACCAGGGGAAGCCAGAGTGCAACTTCCTCTACCAGGGGAAGCCAGAGTGCAACTACCTCTACCAGGGGAAGCCAGAGTGCAACTACCTCTACCAGGGGAAGCCAGAGTGCAACTACCTCTACCAGGGGAAGCCAGAGTGCAACTTCCTCTACCAGGGGAAGCCAGAGTGCAACTTCCTCTACCAGGGGAAGCCAGAGTGCAACTTCCTCTACCAGGGGA